>NC_091662.1:10887187-11188541 GCF_042453785.1 Malus domestica
CAGATCTAAAAACTCCAAGTGAGATAGTTAGAATCATCAAGTTTCACTGTAACAGAAGTGAAAACTGTAGAGAGAAGATTGGTGATTGGCGATTGAACAATCTGCAGCTGAGCAGCTGTAACCATTTTGCAGAATTTGTGAAGAAATCTTTCGCTGAATCTTTTAATCGAGCAGTTGGTGGGTAGATGAAAAGAAACCAACTTTCTAAGCAATTGGTATGTTTACCGATGTCAATATATCACATAGAGATGCAAATTAGAGAGTAAAGAAGAAAAATGAATGCTTGAAGATTGAGCGGAAGCATCGAACATGCCGGCGATGATACCATATGAAGATTGATGTTAAATGCAGAAAAACAGATAGAGATAAGAGAGAGATATAGATTTGTAGCTGAAATGTTTTCTTGATTGATCACTTCAATGGATTACAGTCATCACCTATATAAGTGTTGCTATTTACAAGACTTGCAGAGCATGTTACTCTAACATCCTCCTTATACCAATTAACTATATCTCTAACAAATCTTATCAAAAACAGATTCCAACTAACTACATATAACAACCTATTTAATGTAACAACCCTGCCCAATTTATTGTATATATTTTATCCCCGAGTATGTAAAGTGACGATTATGCCATCGAGGCTTAGTGACGTGGATGTACGTAGATAATTTTAAATTATTTTCTCGCTAACGTAATTAAATTGTACTCAACGTCACAAGAATGTTGACGCGAGTTAGGGCCGAGTTGGGTTCGTAACGAAAATGTTACGAATAAACGAATGTGTAATCGGGCTAAGGAAATGGACCAGTCACCAAACCTGCTACTTTCTTGGGTCCAATTAAAATTTAAGGTTGTTCTTGGATCATTTACTAGCCCTAAATCTCATGGCCTAATCAAGGCCCTGTTTCCCTTATTTCTGCCCAATCCCGTGACCAAATACACGCACACACACGTGCTAAACTTCACCATTCCTCTCTCCCTCTTTCTTGAACACTCTCTCCGTACACCGAGACCCTCAGCTCACAAACCCCTCAAAAACTTCACAGATCAAATACGAATTTCACATCATCGTGTTCCTCATCGTTTCACGATCCTAGTGATACCTTTGGAACGAAGAACGGTTCATGGGAACTGGAGAACTTAGGAGCTCTGGAGGGGTGCCCTGTTTTCCCGACGTGATCACAGAAGTTTCACTTGGTTTTGAGACTCAAAAAGGTATCCACGCAACTCCCCTAGTGTTTTAGACTAGTTTTGGTTAAGGCTGGACGTCGGAATAAGCTCAACTATGGGTTTCCAGGTTTAGCCGGTTTTTCCAAGGATTTTTTTGGCCAGTTTCCGTTAGATTTTAGACTTCGAATAGGTAAGGTTGTGTTCTACTCTCTAAGAGCTTCAAATCCATATAAAATTCATGAATTTTGGTTGAAAAATGAGTAAGATATTGAAGTTTGAAGTTTTTCCAGAAACCAGCGATACATACGATGGCTAGAGACCAATTCTGGCGAAGCCATCGGAGAAGACAAAGAATCTTCAGTCAACTTTGACGGAATATACTGACGGCGTTGAGTAACATTGTTAGTTTTTAGACAGATGATTCTATTATTTAACGAAATATTCCCTAACGCCGTTAGGGATCTCGTCAGTGTGCCAGGCACATGCCTGCGTGTGTGGCCGTGCCTTGGTCGGCACGTGAAAGCACGTGGGATGTCGAAAAATTATTCTAAAAATAGAGGGATGCTCGTGGTGTTGAGTAGGCCAAGATGGTATATTCAAACACCCCAATTGAACAAAGTATGAGAAGTTATTGCATGGTTTTGGTTATGTACTTAATTAACGTTAAAATAGTTGTTTCACATACATGTGAGACATTTTTTGAGGACGAGCGCAGCCAGGCGAGACTCGGGGGTTACGACCCTGCTACATACCAGTGAGTGGGCTTTTGGTTTTCTATATATACGTATATATGCTTTACATTTTTCCCAGAAATTGTTTTAAATGGATTTACATTTTTTAAATGCCATGTCAATTGCATCACATTTTAGTATGTGCATTAGTATAGATATGTATATTATTGCATGACACTGAGGATGCTCAGGTAAGCTTCAGTGAGTGCATATTGATAATAATGATTGTAGGTGGTGTGTATAGTTATGTTGAGATACATTTAGTGCTCATTATCTTGCACCCCGATGTTAGTGATCCACCCGAGGCTAGTGCCTAGCCTTCACGTGATCGTTCACTTCCCGCACCACACACTCACCCTAGATCCAAGGCAGGTGCAAGCCTGTCGTACAGACCACCTTAGGTGGTTCCGACTCGTAGGTGACTTGCGATACTTCGCACAGCCTTCACGTGATCGTAGCACTTGAGCGTACCTATTTACACACAGCCTGTCGTACAGACCATATTATGTGGTTCCGACTCGTGTGCAAGATTTGGTAGATGAGTTATAGGTTCAGCTGTGCAAGTCTCATTAGGTGACTCTAGCTGGCATATCATTTTACATTGATTTATTTTACCTGACTTACCTATTTCATTGCTGAGATACTTGACATGGCATATACTTGGTTTCACTGCTCTCGAGCATGAATTCTATATACGTATGTATTAGTATCTTTTGAAAAATTATACGGGTTTTACGGTGAGGGGTTATTATTTTGGAAAGTGAAATGGTTTTGAAAAGCTTTGTTTTTTCCCACTCACGTTTTCTGTTTTGCGCCCCTCCAGGTTCTAGTTAGACATTCGTGTTGATGGCTCACGAGGACTCTACGGTGTCCTAACAGACTTCAAATAATGCAGGAACTTTCTTTCATGTCATGTATAATTAATTTTAGTCTGCTGGACTGCACTTAGGTTACCTATGCTCTGAATATGTGTATCGACACTTTAAATACTTTCACTCACACTTGTATATTTGTCTAGTATAAGTTAGTTTGGTTTTTATTTACTCACCTTTTCATATCGTTGTCACTTCCGCACTG
Source organism: Malus domestica (assembly GCF_042453785.1). NCBI lineage: Eukaryota > Viridiplantae > Streptophyta > Magnoliopsida > Rosales > Rosaceae > Malus > Malus domestica. The sequence goes on from NC_091662.1 coordinate 10,890,168, forward strand.
CGCACATGGCTACGTCATCATCATGTGACGGCCAGCATGCCTCGATTTAGGTCGGAGTGTGTCATTTAATCTCTTGACTAGTGGCATTGATCTGCCCATTGATTACTTTCTCATTTGGATCACATTTTTGTATTTCATCATTCTTACAATGCTTACATAATAGAGCTAGGAAACATGTCATATTTGTCGTGTTCATGTTGTGTTTGTATTATACCCCTTATCCAAACATGTCATGTCAAACCCGTTATCTTAATGGGTTGTGTCATGTCAAACTTGTTAACTTAACGAATCATATCGTATTCTTTCAAATATTTTGTAATCCATTAATTTATCACTATGCCTAAATTTCTCACATACACATACCTAAAAGCTTGTTTGTTAATGAAAGGATACGTCAATATTTTTGTCCATAGAATACAAGATGGATGGATGAAGTGCAAGAGTGCATCCAGCATATTGTGTGATCGTCGTATGTCACTGAAATTCAAAGGAAATTTTTATAGGATGGCAATAAGGCTGACAATGCTTTATGACACGAAATTTTGGACGGTGAAGTATCAACACACATAAAATGGGTGTAGCGGAGATGAGAATGCCTCGTTGGATGTGTGGGCACACGAGAAAAGATATGATTATGAATGAGAATATTCGAGGCAAAGTAGGAGTAACCGAAATTGAAGGAAAGATGAGAGAAAATCGGTTACGGTGGTTTGAACATGTGAAACGAAGATAACGCACCGGTTAGAAGATACGATTACAGGATAGAGGTTCAGGGCCGAAAGAGTAGAGGAAGACCTAGAAGGACTTTGAAAAATACTCTTAAGAAAAAATTTAGAGTACTTAGATCTAACGGAAGACGTGACACAAAATCGACCGCAATGATATTTTGTGATTCATATAGTCAACCCCACTTAATGGGAAATTTTTTTATTATTGTTGTTGTTGATGTTGTCGTCACACACACTGATCTTCTCTGGTCCGCAAAGGGTTAAAATTCACATAAGCTTTTTGACAATTGAATAGTTGCATGTTAGTACAAGACTGATGAATCACATCATGTAATGTGTGCATGACTGAAAATTACTGGACTAGTGTTAGACTTAGTGGAGGCCTCTAAGGTGGGCTGGAGATACTTTCAAAGTGTCGTTAACAAAGTTTTAAAAGGCATTAGGAGATGGCAGGGACTTTGCGCCTACGTATCTAATGGGGCTGATTTTTTTAGGTTGAATTAAATTTATTATATAACATATAAATAAATATATGTTTATATAAAAAATTATAATTATATCAAGATATATATATTATAAAATAGGTTGACGTATAGATTATAAAATATTAAAACATATTAAAAATATGATGAACAAACACATGATGAGTGGGTCTAGGAAGGCGTCTAGGCAGGTCTAGGTTTTATTTTAATTTTCCAACGCCTAGGATTTGTTAGGGCAGTGGCTAGGCAAGGATTTTTAGAACAGTGGCCGAGAACACGGCTCAGTACACAAGTGTAATGCAATTGTTTGGAAACTTAGAAAAAAAAAATCAAACAATATTATTATTAGACTTGGTGTACTGATCATGTTCCCAACACATTAAAATAGCCGGTAAATTACATGCATGCCTTGGTGTGCACACGATCGAAAAGGTAAATCCGGAAGTTTGACAAAGATATATGCATGCCTTGGTTTTAGCATAGTGCACATGATCTAGGACAATTTTTGGTGCATGGTTTAAGTTGCTTAATCTCATATAACTCACTCGAATAATTTATTTTTCTTCGTCTTGAAAGAATTTATACAAGAGAGCATCACAATAGACTTTAAGAACAAGAACTTGGAAAATAGCAAAAGAAATTCAAATCTCATACAATATTTTCTTTATTTTTTATTTTTCAACACCCCTTCAAACTTATAATGTGGTATCAGTATCATGTTGCCCAAGTAAAAATTTAAGCTAGTTCTAAATCTAATAAATTTAATCATTAGTTCTCAATATTAACATATTACAACATGTGTTACTTACTACTACAGTTTTAAATTCAAATCTTATGAATAAGTTTGATACTAGTTTATTTCCTTCATCTTAATATAAATATATCTTTATATAGAAAATAAATAAATAAAACTATTATTTACACTCTAAAAATCTACTAGCGCATTCTTCATAAGATATTTTTCTTTTTAAATATAAAAAATTTGGAGTACATAATTACATTTTTTGAATTGCTACTAATAATTTTCTAAAATAAACATATTACAATATGTAAATTAATCTCATTAAAAAGTTGCATGACATTGATATTGATAGAAGGGGTCCACCTTTCAATTTTCATGAGTTGTCACTTTGCATCAGTGGCGGATTGGGGGGAGAGCAAAATGTTCAGCTGCATAGTGTCCCATTTAAGGGCCCCTAAAAAAACTTTTGTTATCAACAACAACAAACAAAAAAATAAAAAAATAAAAAAAAACTTTTGTTATCTAATATATATAGCAAGCATTATATCTGAATGTAGAAAAAAAAATTATAAAATTACACAGGGAAAAAAAAAATCAAATGAGGCCTACAATTAACTTTCTTCAATTTTTTTTTTTTACCATTTTCTAATATTTGTAGCAATTTACTTTAGTGGCCCTTACAACTACAATTTAATTGATGATTTTTACAGCAAAGAATGCATGAAGAATCATCTTTAAGTAAAACTTCAATGTCGTACTTTTTGGAAGGTTTTGTTCTTTTGTTTTCTTAAGATTGAACTAATTGTTGATTTTTGTTCATTTACTTAATATATGCAATGATATTAGGAAACTGAAAATTGGCGTGAGTTCTAAAATTTATCAACAACGCTTCTGGAAAGTTGTAAAAACTTCATAGCTAGAAAATTCATTTTCGACAGTTGATAGAGCTTCATGAGACCTAACGTAATACCAACTCGAAAATCATAACATTCATGGCCAGAAAACCCGAAATAATTGGAAATCTGCATGCGCAACCACATGTCGATTATCTTAATCATTTTTCTTTCTAAGAGTTTTTATGTATATGTTCCAAAAAAAAAAAAGTTAGGTTTTCGACACCTTTCAAGTTTGCTCCTTCTTCTTTTTTTTTTTTTTTTTTTTTGAAATGAAACAATTATATTGAAGCAAACTCAGTGAGAGTTACAAATATCTTGGAGAAGGACCTCCTAAATCAAAGTAGAAGGCTCCTCGGTCCAAACTAGTTCATATGGTGATCTAGTGGCTATGGACGAATTACAAGCTTGTATTTCACACACAGCACATTTTAGGTTCGATTTGTGGTGCCAAAGAATCACATGATGGTGGCAAAGGGAAGGCTGAAAATGACTATGTGAGTCTTCTCAACCTTTGGAAGGGTAGACTGCCGCGACAAAACCACCAGCTAGTCCTATTTTTTAAGGAAAAAAAACACTAAATGTGACTGGGTTTTGTTGAAATCCCACATCGACTAAAGAAAGAAAGAAATAAGAGTTTAAATATCTTAACTACACTCCAATTAATATCGAGGCATTTTGTGATAAAACCTCACATCAAACGATGGTAATTACCAAGTTGGGCCGGTGTTGTTGGAAGTGGACCTTTAACCCGTCTATCTGGTAATTTTACATGGTATCAGAGTCAGGGAGCGGGCCCGTACGTACTACGTACTGCCACGTGATGGGTGGGTCCCCTTGGCCCCGCCCGATGATGGTGGGTCCTTTAGCCTTGCGTGTAAGGTGAGTCCCATTGGCTCCACATGGTTGTTGATGTGTGGATCTCTCACGTATAACCCACTAATTGGGTCCCACGTAAGGGGTCGTGTTGAAATCCCACATCAGCTAGAGAAAGAAAGAAAGAAGCGTTTAAATATCATAACCCAACTCCAACTAATACCGAGACATTTTATGATAAAACATCACACCTTTGACTTGTTTCTCTAATAATTCTACAGATTTGTATATTAAGATTTAAGGGGTGTGTGTGTGTATTATTATAACTTTATGGAGTTTTATTAACTGGACCTTAAAATGATAATTATACCTTGCGAGACTGGCATACAACCTATTTTTAATTACATTGGTTTAATCAGCTAGGGTTTTCCTGTCCCCTTCATGTCCAGGTTGTGATTCCGTAAATAGAGAACTCCCTCCCTGTCGGCATCTTAATAAAGGCACTTGATTATTGATTGCTCATACAAGAGAATGATACTTGGATTTCAATTTAAATAATGCTAGCTAGTTTGACAATAAAAAATTAAAAACAAAAATTACAAAAAAATTAAATCTTAGCTAAGCTAGCTGACATATCTTAATAAGTGTTTGCTTCTTAATAAGTGTTTGCTTGGGCCAGAAGTAAGTGACTTTTTTTTTTTTTTTGGTAAAATGACATTAAGTAAACTGTATCTTTGAAAAGTCCACTCGCGACATCGATTCCATCTTAACTGAAATAAAAAACTTCAGACCAACAATATAAAATTCTAGCTTGAGGTACTAACCAGAGAAGAAAACAGAAACTATAAACTAAAAAATCATATACAAACAGTTGTTGAATATATCAGTCCACCTCATCATTCCAGCTCAGCAATAGTTAGTTAGGCTGTTATCAAATTAGTTAGTTAAATAGCTTAGGTTGTAAGCTAGTCATGATGGCTATATAAACTGTATTCTCATAGTTGTAAAGATTAATTCAGTATCAATGTAATCAATTACTTTCTCCCTTTCTCTTCTTCCCTTCTCTCTCTTCTTCTTCGATACATGCTCTTTCTGCATTTCTGTGTCTTTCTACATTTCTGTTAATATGGTATCAGAGCCAATCCCTGGCCGGAAGTGTGCCGACGAGGACGTCGGGCCCCTTAAGGGGGGTGGATTGTAACATCCCACATCGTCCAGGGGAGTGATCCTTAAATGTATATTCATATCCTTACCTAATACGAGGCCTTTTGGGAGCTCACTGGCTTTGGGTTCGAGCACAATGATCTGCATGAATACCCTCGAACACAAAATTTAAGGGTTTTACCAAAGAAAAGTAAAGAACTTGTAAAAAAGATCTTAAATGACATAAATAACCTTGAACACAAGTCATGTGCCTCGCACATGACTTATTTTGGATGGAAAACTTAAGGGAATTAGGGTGAGATGACAAATTGATGGTTTTAGAAAGTTGGTATGACAAATTGCTTAAAATTTTAGTTTATATGACAAATTGAAAAATGTGTACAAGTTCATATGACATTTCAAAAAATTTCCCAAAATACACACACACATACGAACCACTGCATATCATTTGATTCATTTCTCAAAAGCAATCATAGAAAGAAAGTCAATGGTGTAAATAACATAAATATACCTTAAATTAGAGGTGTATTAATTTGCAGAAGGGTGTACATGGTATTAATTTTTTTATTTTTTATTTTTTGTATATAGAAAAGTTGTCCAATTGAGACCTTTAAAACTAAATTTGTAAGATTCAACTACTTTAACGTGCTAAATAATTTAGTGTTAAAGCTTTGAGACGGTTCTCCAATTAATTGGCCAGCAATTCGTTCCCATCTTCAAGGAGTTGGAATTAGTACTATGATCATCACGAACTGCTTGAAGAATTCGTTGCTAATATTGGTAATTACTCCACCCACCCACCCCCCCCCCCCCGGCGGGGCAGGGCCGGCCCAAGCCCAGGGCAGGTTCGGCTACTGTCCGGGTCTCAAAAAAATTGAGGGTAAAAAAATTATTTGGGTAGTATATTCATTTATGTTTTCATAAGTGTATAAATATATAAAATTTGGCTAAATGACAAAGTAATTTAATTAGAATTTGTGGTTTCTGTTGTTTGAAATTAATGCCTTGGGTTCAAAACACCATATGTGTGCTTGTTTACTCTTTCATATTTACAAATTTCTTTTTATAAGAGTATAAATTTATAAAAATTTAGCCTAATGATAAAAAAGTTTGACTAGAAGTGATGGTTTATGTTGTTTAAAATCAAGGAGGTCCTAGTTTCAAAACACTACATGGATTTTTTTTTACTTTCTTTCACAAATTTATTTTCATAAGAGTTTAAACTTATGAAATTTTGCTAAAGGATCAAGAAGTTCAATAAGAAGCAATGGTTTTTTTTCTTTTTTTTTATTGTTTCAATTAGCAGCAAATCATATGATGTGTCATCAAATGGTTTAATTTAGTGCTCATTGATTACTTATACATATCAATTAAAGACTCCAAAACATCTTTATTTAGTCTCATATTGACAAGGTTAGTAAATAAGAAAAAACACATCACAATTTATACAAAAAACTTTAAAAGTTCAAATAAAAGGAAAACCCAAACTCATCATCTATTTACTTGTAAGCCCATAATTTTTTTGGTTCCCTTCCCTCGATACAAAACAAATTAGTTTTTGTGTTTCTAAATTATTCAGTTTGAAGTACTTTTCTAAGTATAATTTCATCAAGGTCTTATATGTGAAAACAAATAATTTTCTTATATGAAGTTAGGGTATATTTTTTAGCGTCATCCCGGACCTCAAAAATCTCATGACCGGTCTTGCCCCCGGGAAACCCCTTTTTGTCTTCCTGCAGTGCCTTTGTATCATAGTGAAGTGATAGGTAGGCCATGAACATCATCCCCCTCCCCTCTTAATCAGCACTCCTTGTTTCATCTTTGTCAATGATCAAGATGGCAACGCTTGTTCGAATTTTATTGGCATCTGATGAAAACGACGTGGTCTCCAATTGGCTCTTTGTAGTACCGACATGAACACAAATTAATTAATTAACACATCAATTGAAAGTCTAGATATGTCCTGTGAACTTGCCTTCATTCAATTCACCACCTAAATTCGGTTAACGATTATCATCCTCTTAATCTTTTAAAATGTGACAATTTGTCGGTTATTGCTAAGTTTGTCAAATTTAACATTTACTTTCGTCAACTCAGGGTAGATTTTTCTTTGGAAATAAAAGAACCATTTGAAATCATTTAAACAGAAACATCTAGAAGTGTACTTGTACAATGGGAGATAGCTAGCCGCATCACACCACCTCTATTACTTCATGTGTTAGTCATACTGACCTCACATTGATATCAACTTCAATTTGCTTTTCTGCAAATTATTTTCTCTTGTTGCATAATGATTTCCTCACCATGATGGATCCATTTGCCTTTATTGCTTCCAAAACTTGTCCATTTTAAATTTTTATTTGCTTTTTTTAATAATGCAAGTGTTGATAAGTGGTACATATAGTAGTGGTGGGAACATGTCACATTTCAGATAACATTATTTTCATCAATTGGTATTGTATATCTTTCAATCCAAATCCCAATCTTCATCTTTATTTTTCTGGAACACACAATAAAAAACTCGGTGTGATCCCCATGATTTGCTATTGGCTTCCTAGGAAACTAGGGTTTCATCTCCAGAAACAATTTCTGAACTGGTGGAAGTCAAATTAGTTTTTCATTTCCACTACGTGTCCTAAAATTTGCAGCTCAAATCAATTTCAATGGTCTCAAAGTTACTGTGTCTATGGACTCTTATTTTTTGTGCATTTTTTTCAATGCGAAGAAAACGAGCCCAATGTTTGATCTTTAAAATTATTAATGTGATCGTGATATTTATGACATGGTTTGAACTCGTATTTGTGTTTATCATCAGCAGGAAAATATCGTTTTACATTGACATTTTGAGTTCATGATCTCGATTTTGACATGTTTATGAGTTGTTTTGTTTTGAATATTTTCAGCACCAATTAATTTCTAGGTTTTTTGGAATTTTGCAAAGGTAGGTAATGGCCTAATAAGCCAAATTGATTAGAGAAGTAGAAGCAAAGGGTTTGGACTTCGGAGTAGTACACTTGACCGACCCATGTAATGTAAAACCATTAATCTATGGAGACGAAATTTCTATGCTAATCCATCTGATTAGTTAGGGTTTATTTTAACTGAGATTCATGAAACAAAGCATGTTTGATTTAACTTTTTAATTAAGTCTCCTTGGAACTTTGAAATGGTCACACAATTAAAAAAAAACCCAAAGGAAGACAATGAACTTTGTTTATTAGTTTGAGAAAAAAAAAAGTGAGGGTTGGAGTGGAAATTCATGGCAACAAAATCTTCTTAATATAAAAAAAAGTAAACAACAACTAACCCTTTTTTTATCTGGTCAGATTATTCACTTTGGGGAGTTTTCTTTGCTTAAGATGTGAAAGCAATGTAATACTTTTATGACAATCAAATATGTCACCATCTTGCCAGCTCCGGGTCGAGTAGATTGGAGTAGGACTCTCCCTTCCAAATTTCTCTCTCCTCGAATCCCCTCTTATTTGAAATGTTATAATTAAGTCACGTAAACATTTTGCGTTGACTTCTTTATAAAGAGAGAAAGAAAAAGAGGAAAGTGAGAGATGAGGAAAAAGGAGGGGAGGAAAGAGGAAGGAAGTGGACAACGATGACAAAATTTAACATGACCAATGCACTGGATTCTAGTGAGATTGTTGAACTTAGTGTTCTTAGGTTTTTAAGATGTGATGTGAGACAACTATAACATGTCTGGTATTTTTTTTTTTTGGTATCCAATGTTTCGAAGGCCAGGGAAAAGGCTTTGTTGTTGTTGTTGTTGTTGTATCCACTTAGTGGGAAAAAGCTTTGTTGTTGTTGTATCCAATGTTTCGAAGGCCAGGGATCAAACTCGATGTTTCGGCTCATGCCCTTGATTACGGTTTCGAAATTCAGGGCAAACATTTTGTACTTGTTGCTGGCAAAGCTAATAGACAGCTAGGAGAAGCTCTAAGTTGTGCTGTTGAAATGCTAGGCATGCTATTGTTGAAAATATGGTAAATATAAAGGAATAAATGTAATTTAATATTTTAATCAAGGGAATTGTGCTATGAGTGGAGTACTGGTTCGGTCTTGATTTTTTCTATGCCTTGTACGAAAAGAACTTCGATATTTTCTTAGTGAATGCCAAAAACTCAAATATCATGTGATAAAAATTGTCTTTGATCAAATTGTAGTGACTACCTTGTTTACAAACATAGAAACTAACAAAAAGCTTACAAACGAAATGTAAAATAACTGAATATTAAGAACAACATGCAAGCATCATATAATGTAATACAAAGCTAGATGAGTCACTTGAGAAGCGATTCAACTGGATATAAAGAGCGTCGAGTTGAAATATGAGCTTATTGGGATGAAAAAAGAGAGGTTGCTTCCTTCAAAAAGAACTTTAGTTGGGACTAATAGAGCAATAAATCTAAGGATCAAAGGCTTGAGAGAAGGTTTTGATGGGGTTAGGAGTGTATCAAGTACAAGAGAGAACTCTTGATTAAGCTTCAAATCAAGTTTCACTAACCCTTAATCATGCATAGAGCATCTTGCATATTCTGTTGAGCTGGTTTGGGCCGTGGGCTGCTTTACCGCTCAATTACTATTTCGTATTCAGTTGAAACGCAAGCTCAGTCCACAATGGAACTCGAGTTCCTTTTTAATCAGTTCCTTCTAATCTATAGAGGCAGGTCTCCTAAATTCTAATACACAACCATTTTCATGGACTACCATGCATGCATGGTAAGGAATTTGCATGCATATATGGCGCACTCTTCAACATTTTTCTTATAATTCAACGAAAAATTCCAAAATAAATATATCGAGAAGTATGAGGCCAAAATAAACATAGCTTAAAGAAATGGCAATCTCATCACAACGAGAAATGATGATACGAAGAGGGAGGCAGCCCCGCCTACTCGCCTACAGAATAATGTTTATGGGGGACGTTAAAATGTGGACAGCACATATCAAGATATATACAAAAGTTAGAAACCACCACCGCAACCTACAGCAATTATATAAACACAATAGCTAGACCAGCACCACCCTCTCCCTCCCTCCATCTTTTTTCACGTGGCCGGCACTTGTATTTTCAATGGATTTATCCTCATTCGAACGTGAAGCCAAAGGGAACTCTTCCCCACCCACTTCTGAAATATTTAGTTTGCAAGATTTAATAAATCGACCTAATTTGCAATTTCAGTGTTCATGCATTAATATGAGTCGACATTTTAGGTGTAATTACGGCTGAAATTCAAGTTATTAGTGTGCAGCTGCAAATTAGGTAAAACTTTGGTATTTTATCGTCTGACCATTATTTTCGGATTGGCTCTTATAATTAGCAACGATAATAGAGCACGCATGCCTGCCAGCCAGTGATTTCTTGTAATATCTAAAAGATTAATTAGTGCAGAAAGTTCATACTAATTAATCTTCATAAAGAGAACGTTCCTGACATAGAACCAAGTTGCTTATAGATAGAACCGGCAGCTATAAGCTACAAAGCCATATAAATGTATAATATGTTGATTATACATGCAAACGCAATAACAATAGTGATCCGTCGACTACAAACAAAACAAAGCTATATAATTCAAGTTCAAAACTTTTCTCCGTAATTTAAATTAGATTATTAGAATATTGTTCTAATAAAATAAAAAAGAAATTGACACGCACTGAGCAAATTAAAGGGGGGACAAATTGCAAATTGCGTTACACGGCATCATATATAAATACCGATCATTTCTTTTGCAGCCTTTTGAGGAGGGGTGGGAAGATTAGGGCTGCAGGTACTTATTGGCAGTCAGTTATAGTGGGGACTCCCTCTCGTTGTGAGCAATTGACAACTGGTATTGCCACTTGGAAGTACAATCAGTGCAAAGAGTATAAAGAGGGTTGGGGATGACTTGGGATTTTGCATTGAGCTCAAGTTCATAAGGCAGAAGATGGAAACTAAGGCTAGGGTTTTGTTTGGAGTTTTTTTGGGTCTTGCTTTTGTGTTGAGTTCATCTTTGGTTGGTGGGATCAAAGGTTCTGATGGAATAGATGGTGGCATTGCTGCGATTAGTAATGCTACTACTACCGCTGTCCACAAGCTGACTACTTCATCTGGTGATGAAGGTTTGGACAAAAGCAAGAACTATCAAAATGGAGGTGGAAGTGGAGGCGGCGGTGGCGGAGGTGGAGGTGGAAATGGTGGTCATGGTGGGGGAAGTGGCGGAGGAGCAGGTGGTGGGAGTGGTGGGGCTGGTGGAGCTGGCAAAGGGAAAGGAAAAGGTATAGGCCACAAGAGAAGGCATGGAAAAGGAAAGGGCAAAGGAGGAGGTAGCGGTGGCGGAGGTGGCGGTGGAGGAGGCGGAGGTGGAGGGGGTGGAGGGAATGGTAAAGGCCATGGATGGGGTGGAGGAAGTGGAGGCGGTGGTGGAGGTGGCGGAGGTGGAGGTGGTGGTGGTGGTGGCGGCGGAGGCGGGGGTGGTGGTGGTGGAGGAGGAGGAGGAGGTGGTGGTGGTCAAGGCGGAGGTTGGGGTTGGGGAGGAGGCAGCAGTGGAGGTTGTGGGCCTTGGGGTTGTGGCGGCCATCCGAAATCAATTGGAGGCAGGAAAGGAAACCCTTGAGGAAATGCAAATGGGTTGGCCATTTACATTGCATGGACCATCAACTTTGTAAAAGTGTGCAAGAAATTGGACTCCAAATCACTTTCTTCATTATAGTGAGATAATGCCATATAAATATACCGTGAGAAATTTTCCCTTAAAAAGCCTTCTAGTGAGTATTGTGTGTATGTTCGTGTTGGACAATTTTTGGTGATTGGCCAAAACACTTGTGCGAGAAAAACTATGAATAAAAAGCTTATCACTTTATGTGCTCCGTATCTCTCTTTTTTCACTGTAATTAGAGCACAACTAGTGCACCAAGATTTCCTTGCTTTGGGAAGAAGAAGTGGACTCTGGTCTAACAGCCTAATTGAAACTGCTTTTTGAAGGGATAAAAGCGTTTTTCGACAATCGACATTACTTCCGACTTCCGTTAACGGAAAAAACATAAAATTGCTTCTGATTATGTTTGTCCAGTACTTCTTTACATGTTTAACAATAAGAATTTCGACATGTTTACAATAACAGTCTAATAAAAGCACTTATGAGCATAACGGTTCATATAGAAACAGTCCCAAAGTAACCCTTATAAAATGAAGATTGCATTGATCCCAAAAAGGGCTTAGGGTCACATCTCTCTTGATGGTCATTCGGCATTTCCATTCCTAAATGGGCTTACAACCAAAAGAAATGGGCTCTGATTGATAGGACTACGGATTTAAAAATTGGAACTTTAACGAAAAGCACCCGGTACTGTTCATTTTAACGAAAAATCATATTTTTACACTAAAAAGTCAATCCTGGTACTATTCACTTTACCCTTTATTTTGTCCTTATCATTAAAACTCAAAGTTTTCAAACCATTTTCATTAGTTTTTCTTTTAAAAATAGGATATGTACATAATAGTAACTAATATCACGGTCCAGTGGTATTCATTTTTATTATGAGTTGGACGGTGCATTTTTCTCACTACCACAATGTTTTATGTGAGATACGCGTGATTTACTACATACAACATCGAAATTTAAACTCATTTAATGGTAACTAAGTGGTGAAGCTCATTATCATTTAAGAGTACTAAGCATAAGTATTCCGGTAAGTAGAATGTTTCAAGTTGTATTCACATTTTTTTTTTAAAAAAGGGGGACCATTTGGTGGCTTCGCTACTATAGTCCACCATTTCAGGGTTAGGAAGATTCATAAAGGCATTTCAACTTTCTCTTGACTACCATCGTGTGATTCACATGAACTAAGAATCGAACTTAAGACGTTACGTGTGAATTACGAGTCTAGAATTCATCTCCAACCATAGGCCACATTAATTTGACAAGCAAAACATTACCCCCTAAAGAAAAAATAGTGAAACAAAGTTTTTTGTTCTATCAGACTAGCATGGGAGTCGTAGTAGACAGCAAAGGCACATGGCAGATTGCCAGATTCAAGTGATAGTAACACAATTATGCTATTATAATAATTCCTGATGAAATATCTGTTTAACAAGATTTGGACTTCTAAACTCGATAAATTAGAAGTATTGACTTGAAAACTTCGATGATGTTATCTTATCAAACCAATAATATATAACCAAATTTTATGGACATATTGACTTTATAAACCAACCATTTGTAAACACATGATTCGATCATATTTAAGGAAAGGTTCATATATGTGGGACATTCCTGTGGTTAAATCTACTTCTCTTCTAGCCAAATCCGAAGTAGGAGCCTGTTTAGCTCCATGACCGTACCATCCTACTTCGCAAATTGAAATGCTCATTGCATTTGGCATTCCCATTAGGTCATTACTGTTAACAGAAACTGCGTGGTACGCGAACTATGCTACGTAGTATGATTAGGTCACATATTATGTGTTATAAGTGAGTAGAGGATGAGTTTTATAATTTAACCAATAGAAACTATATTCAAGGATGGATTCATTAAGGGGAATCAAGATCCTGTTCGGATCTTTGTGTCCAACCGGACCTAAAAATATGGACTACTCAATTTATACTTGTGCGGCCCTCATTAAACCATCACATTGGCCCACCCACACAAAACCAAGCCCTTGAATGGTTCAGATTTCTCTCTTTAACAGTCTGAACTTCTTAGTCCGTTGGCTCCGGACATAGAGATCCGAAGAGAATCTTAATTCCATTAAAGGGACGTACGGGGTCCTGGGACCCTACTAAAGCTTTAGAAGGTCCTATAAGAATCCTACAGGAATTCTATGGGGACTCTTTTGTACTGTTAGATTTCTTTTTCAAATAACCTAAACAAATAACGACAAGCATCCACCAAATGTTATAAACTAAATGCCTCACTAATATGGTTCATTCAAAAAGATCTTTTGCACTATTATGACCCCATGAGATATGAATCCTGAATCAACCACTATATTATAATATGCATGTGGATTGGTTATGTCATGCAACGTGTTCAAGTACTACACAATAATGTCTTCGTATCCACCGTGCTACCAAAAAGTCTTACCACTTGGCTTGCTAGATAGGCACCACACAAAATCAAATATCAACTTGCACATATGCATTCAAATTATTAATTCATTAATGTAACTCTAAGTCCGAGAGCAAAGATAAAAACAAGGTATTAAGACTGAACAGGACCCATGCATTATTTGGATGGGGCTGAAGCTGCTGAACTGATGAGTAAACTCCTATTTGCAAACAGGTACAAGTAGTACATGCAAAGAACTAACTACAAGGCCACCAAATGGCTGGTGATTCTTGAACAAACATTATGTTCAAGAAAAGTTGGGTGAGAGGTGGGCACAATCAATCCTCACTACCACCATGTGAATGTTATAGATAATGGGGAGAGAGAGAGAGAGAGAGAGAGAGAGAGAGAGAGAGAGAGGAGCTTTTTGCCTTTGGATTTTTCAAATGGAGGGCACGAGACAAATCCATCCCATGCACCCCACATCACTACTCTTTGAGTGAAAGGCCGGCCCAGAAATTTGACAACTGAATGTTTGTTATTTCTAACACAGATAAATATATTTAATTAACCTAATTTATTACTACTAACCACACATCTGCATCACCATCATCAACATCATCATTGGTTTTTATGGCCTTTGGGAGTAAAAGAATACTTTTTTTTTTTTTTTTTTTTTTTGGAATTTGACAAATTTTCTATTATCAAAGGCATCAAACTTGATTCAAATAAGAGGGTACGTATAACTCATGATCTTATACTTGATCAGTTGTTCATTTTTTGGCTCATGATCATGTTCATTTTGCACGTGAAGATACTTCATAAAGCTTTTGTGGCATGGAAGGCTCAGAATCAGAAGGTCAAAACCCTAAGAAAACCCGAAGGCATGCAAGTCCCACACAAGTGGACAAATGCATCCGTCCTTAATGTTGCACTATTATAGACGTTTGAGAGTGGTTGGAACTGGTGGGAGATGGTCATCACGTAATTGCCACTCAACAATTTTGGTAGCGCACCCAATTTTTTCCATGCCATTTTGCCCACACTTGGTATTTCGTACATCTTTAGGTTTTGTGGCAGTTTGATTTTGGTAGAACCCGTCTCGATTTTCATATGCTTATTATGGCTAAGAAACCATGTGATTTTACACCTGCTGCCAAACTTTTTAAAGCACAATTCTACAAGATTTTGTTAGGTAAATGTTGCTATGATAATATTTGAACTTTAATTATTGATCACGTACGTTAGTGGAGTATGCCTCTATTAGAGAGTCGATCAGAAAGGTGGACAACAAATCCAGATTGCATACGTCATTATTAGGGAGTTGATCAGTAAGGTGATAAATAAATTCAAATAGCGTTATTCTGCCATGAATGTATATGAGAAGAAAGTAAACCATTGCAATTCCTAACTTACTATACGTTTACGTTAAAAAAATAAAAAATAAAAATATGTGGTCTCGTCTTAAAGTAAAGATTCCACAATTAGGAGGGAGTACTTATCCAATCCTCATCCTTATTTCCGTCATTCTTAACTTCCCTCATTCCTAATAAGTAAGCATGCAACAATTTACACTTCAATATTGAAGTAATGAAAATGGAGTGCCAGCAAAGGCAATTCCTTAAAAATGGCTATAAATATTATAAACATTAGTGGATATTGTATTTCCTTGTAAAGATGCGAGAACAAGAAAAGACTTTATATTTGACTCTGGATAGTCATGTCTGTGCTTGAGTACAAGAATGTGGTTTCTTCTTCTTGGAATTTAGAATTTGATTATTCAAATAATGAGATGGGTACAACTGATGAGCAGACTTGGGTTTGAATATTTAGTTCAATATTAGAGTATTTAAAGTATAGTAGTTTTAAAATCATCCGTTCCAAATTCGAAACTTTTCCCTGCTCTAAATGATTATAATAGTTTTGAACCCTCATTTTCTCTTTAATAATATAATAGTTTAAACTTATACGTTCAGAATTCAAAACTTTTCTTTTCCCTAAATTATTAAAGTAGTTTCGAACCTCATTTTCCCTTTAACAATATAATAATTTTAAACTCATACATTCCGAATTCAAAACTTTTCATTCCCTAAATTATTGTAGTAGTTTTGAACCCTCATTTTCCTTTTAATAATATTACATTTTAAAGTATTTAATGTATATAATTAACTTGCTCATTGTGCTATACAAAAAACAATATTTAGCTCAATATTATAGTATTTAAAAATATAATTAACTTGATTGTGCCACTATATATGTATAGAGAAAAACAATATGTAGTTTAATCTTAGTTTAATCTTTTCTGTCTAATTAAATTATAAACCGGCCAGCAGCAAAGTTATATACAAATTAAAAGAAAAATAAATGGTGACTGAGGACAAATGGATGTACAAGTAATGACGACAAATGGCATGCTCAATGTAAACTGGATATTCCATATGAAACCCACATGGCATCCTATTCCCGCCAGCAGCAACGCAAGTTCGAGGTCTAAATATTTGAAAATTTTCTCTGCAGTTTTTAGTACCCTCAAACATATTATATATATGAAATGGTAAATGCATCTTCTTTATAAATAAATAAAACATAAAGTGATGTTCCTATCATATCCCTCAAGGTCAAGGATGTTTGTAGCTCTGTACTATTCAACGTTAATTTGCGTATTAACATTATAAAATATTGTGCTAAAAGTATGAAATGACCGAGAGTTCATGGAGAGTTTTACATTAAGATAATCTCTTTGGCATTTCTTTATAAAAAAATTCTTATAACTTGCAATTATAGAATTTGAGGATAGAGTTTATGGTATATGTGTATGTAATTAGTAATTCTTTGTGCAGTCTGGTTGATCGACAATGGTAATAAAACTTAACCGCAACTAAAAAACTTTACATAAAGTTAACTTTTAACTAGACATTTGTTGTTTCAAGAAACCAAAGCTAGACACTCATAAAATCAAGATAAAATGATTAACACAGACTCATATCACAACTTTAAAGAATCAAACTTTTGGTCTAACTTAATTCTGACAATTTTTCCGGCATTCTTACGTTCCAACCTAATGTTAGGGCTAACATACCGGCAATTTTAATGGTCCAGGTTTGGGCTCATGTCCCTCTTGACATATTGTATTTTTCTTGTTTATCAATAAATTCTTCTCAAAATTACTTTTCATGATAGCAATGTTTGAGTGGAATGAACTTTGCGGTTAAATTAATAATAATAATAATAATACCGGCCACTTTTGTAGTTACTCAATGATATTCGTATTGCAAAACCAAAGTATTTTAATTTGATTTATAGGGGTATCGGTTTTGAAATCAAGAAAGGATTAGAAAACTTTTTTCTTTTTCTGTATGCTTGTAAACAAGACTACCAACATGGAATGATGAGTCATGGCTTGGTGGTAATTATGGTTGTCACCACTCAAGTGTGTGCTCGCGGCACCCTCATTTAAATTCCGAAACATGGCCTGTGACTGGTTGAAGGTCTTTGCCTTATCGACTGACCTCTACCCACCTGACATTGTAGCCTTTAAAGCCATAAACACGAGAATATTTGTTGCGTTCCTGAGGAGAAAAACTTGAGTTTGAACACCTGATCTAATCACGTCATCCATAAGATAATTCTTGCAAAATCATAAACCCCATATTGCTCTGCATTTTGATCTCAACCAACTCAGTTCTTGTTCAACCCGAGGTGGATTAGTAGGACAACCATGTGAAAATTTCATGTAGCCGAGGGTAGACCAAACCATCATTGTGTTCACACTCGACACCGCACTGGTTCAATATGATGCGAGATTTACCCTAATATATACGGCAACCATGCAACAGTTTCTCTCGTTATAGAGTAGATCAAGTTTCGTGATGAGTGTTGTAAACACAAGAAGATATACCGAACCAGGACAGATTTTATCTCTCCGAAGACAATTTCAGAACCAAACAACCAAACCTGCCGATAAATATCTCTTGAAACAGTTCATTGTTACGTCCAAATACCCACTGTGGAAATGGGGATGGCTCCAAACCAGCACCAAAACCCAAAAAAGCAACTCCCACAACTCTTTCAGAACATTGCAGGAAACGAAGCGCCCACTTTCGAATCCAACGGTCAGGATTCAGCATTCAGCGTGCAGATTACGCCACTTGAAAATATGTCGTTTTTGGACCCTTCTCTCACTCTCTCGTCTCGTGGCGCGCTTCCTTCATAACATTTTTGCTTTCCAACGGCCACCAAATTAAAAAAGTTGAGCGGTTTGAAAAGGGTCGGTTAGACCACCAAATCCTCCTTTCCCTCTCAAAAAAAAAAAAGAAACTAAAAATTAGAGAAAAATTAGGGAAAAATTAAATTTAAATCCCACAAACACACGGATTTAGCAAATTAAACCAACAAAGAATATAATTTAAAATTAAGTACATATTAAGTAAACTAGTAAATTCTGCTGCCTAATCAGTTACATCCCTACAAACCTGCCGCACCCACCACCACCATGCAATAAACGGAAAAAATGTACACTAACTCGGCCTGTTTGAACCGGGTTTAATCTAAGCCCGGTTCACTCTGTCCTCTCTTCCCTACTTGCTGACTAATCTTTCAACCTTTTTTTGGTGGAACTACTTCCTAATCAAAAACTGGGCACCACCGGAGGTCTGGTCAAACCGGGTTCGGGGGTGCCCGGGCCTTCCTTCTTCCGCCGCATCTCTAGGACTTTGCGGTGGTGGTTGGAGTGCAACTCGCTCGAAAACGTCGGGCTACATGCGGGACGGTACTCCGGCAAGAGCCGACCCGACTTGTACCGGACCCCGCATGCGTTACAGAGGGTCTTGGCTCCGTTTGGGCCGGTTCTCCACTGAGGGGTTTTTTGGACCCCACAATGGCTGCACCGCCGCGGTGGCTGGCTCGAACTTCCGTCCACCAGTCTTCTCTTCGGCTTCTTCGGTGGCTTCTCCAGGGACAAGACCGGTTCACCCGGTTCCTGGTTCTGTGTGGAGGGGTAAATGAGCCAGGGGTTAGACGGAGAGGAGGAAGACGACGACGAACTCGAACTCGAGGACTCTGTGAGCGACGGCGAGCCAAGTGACCAGACCCGGCCGCCGGTCCTGGTCCGCTTGCTTCTAGCCTTTGCCGGAACCGGAGTCTTGAAACAGGGCTTTTCCGGGAAAGCGGTTTCCGGGTCGGGTCTCTTCTCGGACATGGGATTCTCTGGCACGAACACGGCCGGAAGGGCCGTCGCGAATTCCGAGAAGGAATCCTCGACGAAATGAGACAACCATTCGAGGTTCACCAAGTCGTCCGCCTGTAAAAAAACGTAGCTTTGGTCAAAAACCACTAAAAGCAGTAAAGAACACCATTCTGAACACGGAAATTTGAAAAAATAAGTACCGGCACGCTGAGTTCGCTCGCCGGTTCAACTTTTTCCGACAAATTGGACTTTTCCGTTTCCTGGTTCTGCTTCTGGGGAGAAACAGAGACAAAGGCCTTGACTTTTTCCTTATCGTCTTCTTCCTCGCCCTCCGTTACAAAGAACCCGTCTTCGTTCGAGAAGTCGAGAAGGTCGTCGACCGAGAAATCGTCGCAAGCATTTTGGCCGTTGACGACGGCGCCGCCCCACAACAAGTCGTCAAAGACCACCGCTTGCGGGCCGGCCGCCTTCACGGCCATCTCCTTCCTAATACTAGTCTTCAGAGCCGCTTCCACGCATTCCATTTCAGTTCCAACCTATGAAAACAGAACCAGAAAAACCCAGAAACAAAATAAAGCAACATTCTTTTTTCAATTATTTCGGTTTTTTTTCATACAATTTGAAAAGAAATCTCAATTTTTTGTTGTTAAGTACCTGTTGGGGAGGGGAGAGTTGGGAGGAGGAGAGCAGAAGAGGAGGAGAGAGAGAGTGGGAGGAGAGAGAGAGGGGAGAGGTGGAGGTAGAAGAAAGGATAGAACAAGTAAAGGGGGAGAGGGATGGAATTGGAATAAAAAGGGGAGGGTGAGTTTGGTAAAGCATTGAATTAGGGCTGGAAGCGTCCGTGGCCTATTACTAAAAGTGCCCGTTTCTCTTTTAATTTTTTCACTATTAAGTTTGATATCATCAAAAGCGAATTTAAACTACATTATTACTAATTTATTGTGAAGCTAAGCTTACCATTCTCCTTTAATGAACATAATATCTTTTGTTAAAAAAACAATTACCTTTTTTTTCTTTGTGCACCCTCACACTTTATACATCCACCCATTAATGTTCTTTGTATTTACACCTTTTTGGATACGTTTCCAGTTTTTGTACCCTTTTTTTTTAATACATCGATATTTTTATACAAAAGGAATGGGAAGTTCGGCTAAGCCACACAATGGGCAACTTAATTTGGTTTCGAATTCGTAATCCACGAGATTCGAACCTAAGATCTCTCACTTCCAAGTGAAGAGGAATACCACCAGACCATAGTACTAAATGGCTCCAGTCTCTGTACCATTAAATCATATAGTTTCAATTAATGTTTTTAAAAGGAAAAACAATTCAATCGAAAAATGTTATTTTCTTGTTTAAAATTACTGAAAGTGATTTTTATAAAAATATTTTTAAAACAAATTCTTAGTAAAAAAAAATTTAAGTAGATACTGAAAAAGTACTTTAATCAAAAGCACCAAAATCAATTTTATCAAAAACGTTTTTAGTTATTTTAAAAGTATTTATAAACGAGCTCTTAGCCCATAAATTTTTTAATATGACAAACACAAATCCCGTAATGTGTTGTTATATTAAAAAAAACGTAATGATTAATGTCCTATAATGAATTTACATGTTATAATTAAATGAGCTATAATCATCCACATCAAGTCACAATGTTTTGTTCATATTATTCATACATTCGTTATAGAAACATATTGTTCACGCTTTTATGAGAAACTATAAGTCGGATTTAAACATGTTTTAACCAAACGAAAATCGGGTACCGCTGAATCAGATATATTTTCTTCTCCCTTGTTTGGGTTTTGTACAAAATACGGTAGGCCATCATATCCACAAGCACCACCCATATTTTTATAACTTCCATTTTAGTGTATTTTTTCCGAATTTTTTATTTAATTTTGGATAAGAATTACACGGTGTTGGTTCGGACCGTTCGTTCCATGGGAATTCATGGGTTCGTCAATACCTAGGAAAACAGGCACCTTTGTTGTATTTTCCTCCTTTTTACCTTTTTACTTTTCTTCTTTAATAAGCAACGAAATCAAATTACCCCTTACTTTGGCCTAAATTACATAATCTGCCTACCGCGTTGATCGCCGCTCATCTTGGTTAATCACTTGAAGTTTTTGTTTCCGCGCTCTTTGTTTTCGTGCTTTATTACCAATGTAACCCCTAAATTACGCTTTGCTTTTGTTCTTTTTTCTTTTAATTTTTTTTCCCACCAAAACTTTGTCGTTTCAGAGCGTACCACGGAATTCAATGCGACTTAAATCTTCACTAAACTGGTTGAGATTTTGGTTTAAAGTTGACATTTTTGGTAGCCGTTAAATTATATTTCAGTTTTTAAATTAGTATGTGCGTAATGATCTCATTTTGATTAACGACTTTGAAAAGATTTCATGTGTTTGCACTTGGCAGATAATCGTTTTATCTCGTTTTAGTTAGTAGTTTCAAATTAATTATTTCGACAACCCTTTTTCATCAGGTTTTAATTAAAATTTTAAGAAACGAAAGAGATTATAATAAGTGTAGTTATTTTATTTTTGTTGAGGAAATTAACATTAATTGATTTGAAAGAAAGGCGTACAAAAAGAGAATAGTGTGATTATACAGTTGATCATATTTAAATTTCGTTTTATTTAACAGTCCAAATTTACCTTCATCGACAAGTTATTTAGTTTTATGTTTATTCTTTGATTATTCTTTAAGTGAGACAATTCCTTATGAACTAATTTTTGTACACACTTGATAACTACACACTAATGTTTTATCATTGTCAAGATGACTTGTAGCATGCACATAATTAATCCAATACCCAATCGTCAGTATTGGCACAAACGTACCAAGCTATCATTTTGACAATTCTCGTTGAAATTTCTTAATAATTTTCAATGATTTTGATTTTTTTTCTATGGGTTGAGTTGAAATTGATTTTTCTGTCAAATTAAACTAATAATTATCATGCAAGAAGGTCAACCTTCTAGGCTTCTTGTATTATTATTTTTTCACTTTTACCCTAATTAACATTTCATTTTTCTCGAATATTACTTTGCACACTAGAACAATGATGCGAAATGCAAGCCAAAATATTTTACAAATAATAAAATAAATGCACGTCGTATCTGCATGTTTCAGAACCATGATCACTTTCTATGAACAATGTTAAATACAATACAAGAACAAGAACCCTTGGAGGCTTCGAGTAACAATGCGTTGGTGTGTTGGTATCAAAGATGAGTTTGATTTTTTTCAAATATCGTAATAATGGTGTGGCAACAATTGATGTACACCTGATTTCTTCTTTATGGAGATACACTCATTTTCTTCTTTTGTAGACCCATATATTTATTTCTATCATTTGAATCAAGATGTATAAAATAAAAAGGTATGCATAAAAGTTAAAACGAACATACGAGAATCACTTCTTAAATGATTTACAAGTTTAAATTGATGAATTAATGTTTGACAAAAAAGAAAAAAGAAAAGAAAGAAGATGAATTATTACACATATTTCTGTTATTCAAACAATCCTACTGCGCCGCTTGTGAGAAAACCCTCCGAATGCCGCCCACTCCCTTTGGGTCTACGACTCTATGGGTAGGCGGCAAACTCCTCCAATTGCTTACTATATGGTTGCCTTCGAATGAGAAGACTTATCTAGCCATTGTGTTTGCTACCCACCTCGAGAGTAAGTGGTCGCTCACTCATATGAAGATGTGAAAACCACTTTGGTGGTTTGGGTCTCTACGCCACCTCCTTTTGCGATTTTGATTATGTTTTGTCGACTTGCTTTGTTGGTTTGATGATCATCAAGTGGTGGACATGGTTGCTAGGTTTGGTTGTTTCTTTCGTTGGTTGAGTGTTTTTTGGAGAAATTTAATGTATTGGTTGTGGATCTTAGATGTTGTGAAATTAGGGATTTGTTTTGTTTTTAATTTGGGGTTGCTTTGTATGTGTATTTTGTTTTGGAGCCTTTGGTTTTTGTTGGTGCTGATGGTAAATTCACTCCCCTGAGTGATGGAATGGCAAGATGCACGATGGCTGTGGCGATGACGACTTTTGTCAACGAACTGAGTCTGATAAAGTCATTATGTGCTTTGCTTAGGTTTCTTTGACTTTTTGACCTAATTACAACTTGTTTTTATGTATATCTCTTGTAACATCTTCATCTATCAATGACGTTTATGTTTGACAAAAAAAAAATGGAAATGAAAGACACACAATCTTTCTTCCCCTACAGACTCATGTTTGATATTGATTAATTTAAGGAAATATTGTTGGCACTCCAAAAATTTCATTCTACACTCCTCAAAAGTATATTTTTCTCTCCAAATATAGAAAGCTTGAAGTGTATAATGAGATTTTTGGAGTGTTAATAACAGTTCTCTTAATTTATTAGATTCAATGACCAAAAGTAAAGAAAAACGTGCAAAAGTAAAAAACAGTGTGCAATTATCATTTTTCATTCCTAATCGACAGGTGCCTTATATTCGTTCCACCATCCTCATAAAAATATCGCTTTTCTAAAGAGTATGAATGAATTGTTACTAGATGCATTGCCAGAGTATTTGTGTTTTAACCCCAAAAAATCATACTCCCTACATAAATTGGACAATAATTTATGAAAGAACCAACCATGAAATATGATATTTTTCTTAGAAATGGAAACAGTTAGTAAATTTATGCGGACAGGAACAAACTCAAACTCAAAAACTAAAATATAATTTATAATCCATCAAATGCCTGCCCGTTTTGGTACGACCAAATTTATACGATGCCCTTCTGAAACCCAATCCACGAACCCACAATGATCAAGTTCTTCAACGACAGCAGTAAGAGTACCAACATACAGACATGGCTTTGAAGCAAAGCCAGAGAAAGTTGATGATGATACGTACCAATGAGTCAATGACATGGCCCCAGCTTTTGTCTCCAAGTCTCCCTCCTCTCATGATTCTTTTCACAAACCAAAAATTATTAAATATACATGCTCAAATGATTCCTTATTCTTTTGCTCTCACCCTACCATTTGTCCGAATTTGAAGCTGAAGTTAATTTTTGTGCTCCTGTCTTATTGTTATGTGATATTATTTGAGCGCGTCGGTCCCCTATTGTTTAGTTTGTTTTGATTTACTTGTAGAAGGTTATATTAATTAGGCGGTGGTTGTTTTAGCATAACATCCCACATTGATCAGGGTTATGAATCCTGGAAGCCTTATATGTACATACCTACCTCCAATTAGCACGAGGTATTTTGGGAGTTTGCACGAGAGCAATCTCATGATGGTGACCTACTGGGAAGTTCTCGTGTGAGTTCCCAGAAACAAAACCTTGAGGGCGTGGTCGGGGCCCAAAACGGACAATATCGTGCTACGGTGGAGTCGAACCTGGGATGTGGTGGAGCCCGGGCCGGGATGTGACAATTTGGTATCAGAGCCAATCTATGGCCGGATGTGTGCCGACGAGGATGTCGGGCCCCTAAGGGGGGTGGATTGTAACATCCCACATCGTCCAGGGTATGGATCCTATAAGCCTTATATATACATACCCACCTTCAATTAGCACGAGGTTTTTTAGGAGCTCACTGGCTTTGGGTTCCATTGGAACTCTGAAGTTAAGTGAGTTTGCGCGAGGGCAATCCCATGATGGGTGACCCCACTAGTAAGTTCTCATGTGAGGTCCCAGAAACAAAACCGTGAGGGCGTGGTTGGAGCCCAAAACAGACAATATCATGCTACAGAAGAGTCGAATCCAAAATGTGGTGGGGCCCAACCCGGAATGTGACATTTAATTTGTTACGTGATATTACTAATTAAGTAGTTGATGGTTAATAAATCTAATAGGGTTTTTTTTTTCTTTTTCTTTTCAAAGTGATCTACTGAACTACCATAAGCTACATAGATGTGGATTTGAACCTAAAGGCAAGAGGCAGGCGCAAGGCTGCTCTCAGTTATATGTAATTTAATAAGTGTTTAAAATATCAGAATTGATAGAAATATTAATATGCAAATTTATGAAAATATCGATATTGATATTAATTGTTTTCGATAAAAATGATAGATATTTACTCAAAAATGTAAAAACTAAAAATAAAAATTTAGAAAATGTCGCATACCAGTCCTTCGATATTTAACTGTTATATTGGAAATCCATATCTTTCTTTGATTTTTTTTGATATTTTTAGGTAAATATCGACTGCATCAAAAAGTTTCAAACATTGGTTGTAGCACAAGTGAATTCAATAAAACAACGAAAAAATGTACTAAAAAAATCTTGATTATATCAACTCAATAATCTTATTCACCTCATCTATTTAGGTCAAATGGTGTCAGGCCAAATTTAATTAGAACCGACTCCAGATCCTCGTCGGATCCTCTTGTGATGATCAATATCTGATAAAAACAAAATGCACGATATACGATGAACGAACACAATTTACAGATTATCAGAATCCTCTTCGGATCCTCACCAAAAGAATCCTCTTGGATTAGAACCAAAGTTTATAATTTGATTTAGCTATCGTTCTAATCATTGATTTTATTTCAAATCCCTTTTTGCACTTAGTGCCAAATCCACTCTCGCTGTCACGTGTTCCAAATCCTATTTAATAAAAGTTCAGTAACTTCAGTGGCCGAGTGACTCAGTAACCGCAATAATCGTGAGCGGCAGAGGTAGTTTGGTAACTTTCAAATTAAAATCAACAATTTTAATTTATGAAAAGACAAAAATGGGTATAGACGGTCAAATACGTATGCGAGATTCCAGAAGTTGAAGGTTTACCAAATGGTAAAAGCCATGCACGAGACGAGGAGAGAGAGAGAGCCGGCTTCCGAGACTTCCCGCCGGTCGTTTTCAGCCGCCCAGGGTCGTTTCTTCACGTGGCGTTTTACTATTGGACAGGTGACGTTGCCCAATAAAATCGGTCGTTTCTCTCTCCATTATTATTTCTTTTTTTTTTCGATTTTGGTTTTAAATTTTGAATTTTGAAAATTCCAAATTATGGTAACGTTCTTTTGTAATTTCAAAAAAAAAAAAGAAAAGGAGTGGGCTTCAAAATTCAATTTAAGAAAAACTAATAAAAAAAATTTAAAACTTTGAATTTTAATCAAAATGACAAAAATGTGTTGTAAGTAAATAGTAACATGAGTGACTTTTTAGAGTAAAAATATCATTTTTGTTAAAAATAAATAGTATCGAAAGTGTTTCGTAAAAACTTCCTTCAATTTAATGGGGATTGTCCCCTCCTTGGTGAATGGAGCCCAACAAGGATAAACTGGGTGATTAAAGACAATATATACTTGTATCATGTGGTCTATTTCTCAGTGTCTGAAAACATGCACGTAGACTGTTTTTACATATTTTTAGTACTTATATTATTACATATGATATATAGATTCGTGGCTGAATTATTTCTCTTGCATTAAAACTTAGGATCATTTTATCTACAAATGACATAATCAAACTTGTTCTTCTCTTATAAAAAAAAATCATTTGAATTTGGAGAGAGTTTAGAATTGGTTACGGCATTTTTTCTCAACGCATTACGTTTTGAGTTCAAATCATCTTTCTTTTGGTATAGATAAGAATAATGATATCCGTTGTACTTAAAAAAAAAAAACTAATGAAAAGAGCTTGAAAATTTTGAGTTTTAACGATAAAGACAAAATAAAGGGTAAAATGAATAATACAAATATTGACTTTTTAATTTTAAAATGTAATTTTTCGTTAAAATGAACTGTACCAAAAGATTTTTCGTTAAAATTCCTTAAAAAAAATTGGAAACTGTTTAAGGTCTGTTTGGTATTAAACTCAAATCCATTTTTTTAACTCAAGCACTTTTTGAGTGTCAGGCCAAAAAATCTTATTTGATTGATTCATTCTCAAGAGCACAACTCAAAATCATTCATAGCCTACTTCCATAAAGGAAAAAACAAATTCTGGGACTTGTTTGGTACTTTACTTGAATCTAACATTTTAAACTCAAAAACAATTTTCAAGTTTTAGATCTTAAAAACTTGTTTAATAATACTATTTTTAAAAACTGAACTCAAGACTAACTTAAACTTAAACTCAAATTCATTCCTTTCTTTTTTTCTCCCTCCTTCCCTCTCACTCCAAATTTATCTCTCTCTTTTCTTCTTTCTCCTATTTTTTTTTTACCTTTTTCGTCTTCCCTCTAATCTGCTGTCATTGGAACGTACGGTTGCCTGTTGCCTGTCGTTGAGTGTGATGATGGTACGGGAAAGTGAGAAGTGGAGAAGTGAAAATACAAACACAAAGTACGGAATCTAGTGAAATTTCCAAGGAAGAGGAAGGTGACTCACGTCGAGTGTCCGAGTGTGGTGTCCTTCTCCTTACGGTTTCATTCTACTCCATCCAAAACAAGTTCCCAACCATAATACCTTCATAAATTAGATACCCCACTCAACAATTTTTTTTAGTTATTAATTAACTCTCGACGTATTAGGGTCCCACTGTTGGTGTGGAAGCCAGATTTGTAGTCAGGAGAGGTTGAAATGCCTTTGTGAGTCTTCTCAACCTTCTAAAATGGTGAATAATGCCCCTAGTTGTCCTTCCTTTGGAAGAAAAAAAATTGAATGACAAGTGCGTAATGAAATAGCATAAAATAAAGAATTGAAAGACAAATATGTGAATTAAGTTGTTAAATGTAGATTAGACTATATGCTATGTTACACTACTCTAGAAGTAATTGAAAATGGAAGAGGATCCTTTTTGGATCCACTTTGGCGGGATTCTAGGGATCCTAACATCCTAATCGTTCATCATATATCGTACAGTCATTTTTCGTCAGGTATTATTTGTGTTTAATTTTAAATAAAAAAAGTTCAAATAATTTCTGACAGCACGATGCACAAAGAATGACTAAGATGTGAGAATCTCTAGGATCCCCGCAATTTAGATTCAGATGGGATCCAAATCCATTGAAAATATGGTCCAATAACTAGTTGTTTGATGTAATGTGTTTTTTTTTATTGGCTGGTGATGGAGAAGGGAGGTTAAATGAAAATGTAGAGACACCCTGTATATAGATAATTTGTCAATTGAAAAAAGTCATGAATCCTCCTTTTATTAGGGAAGATTTTTCAACGTGCCAAGAACAAATTTTGGTACATCAAGTGTAATAATACAATTGGTTATAATTTTTTTTTTCAAGTTTCTAACCAATTCTATTATGTCACTTGGTGTATCGAGCTGTGTTACCAACACATTGAGAAAACTTTCCTTCATTAGGTCTACTAAGTTTTTCAACCCCTTTTGAATTAACCATGACTCTTCATATACAAGTGGTAAATCTTTTTATCTCTTAGTTAGTAGGAAATATTGAATCCAACAATGCTATTTTTCGCACTTTTTCTCTTGGTAAAGATGAGGTATCATGAATTGGATTTCACTGGAGTAAGTAGTCACAAGTCTAAAGTGTTAACTTTGTTAATATTCCTCGTGTATGGGTTTTCACTATCAACATGTTTACGTCAATTATGGTTCTTGAAATTTGAATTCAACATCTTCTCTAACAAAATAAAAGATTGAATGTCACTAGACTGACTGAATGATCGTGAGCACACACCGCATACTGACGCTATACCCGGTTTGCATATTCGGATACACGATAATACAAGGAGGTGTGGGAGGGTGGACTCACTCTCTGATTCCATGGATTCGTGGTCCCAGTCTCCCAGAGCATGGGTATTGGGTAGCACAGTGGAATTATGGAGAACTGAAAGTGTGAAAATGGGGAGGATTTGTATGCTACAAAAATATGTTATTATTATTATGTTTAATTATTAGACGATGTTTATTTCAAATTATTCTAATTTATAGAGAGTGAGATTCAAACTCGAGTGTAAGAGAGATAACAAACTACTTGAGCGAACTAATCTAACTATTAACGGGTTAAATAATTATATAAGTTCGCTCAAGTAGTTTCAAATTTTATTTAGTCTCAAAGTTAAACATGCGTGATTGCAAACTAGTCACGTGGTGGGCTGCATAAATGGACATGGCCTGTAATTTATATGCATTGGAAACTGCTAACATGGGCCTTCGGAACTCTAAATCAAATTTCACCAAACTATTTAGTACTATCAGCTTTTTCTGGTGCATATTTAAGTTATACATCTGAATAAAAGTTATTAAATTACATGATTTTATGGTTCTTATACACGTGTGTAATTTAAATATGTACTTTTGGTGTGCACTAGAGAAAGCCTCCCATTTACCGTTCCACAGTTTTGAATTATTTGTACATTTGGAAGATGACTTTCGCACTCTATGTATGTCCTTAAGGTGCACTCAACTAGTCTTTAAGTAAGGCTTACTTGACTAATTCCTTGTGGGAGAAACGTGGCTCCTTTCCTTGGAAGTAGAACATCATACATTTTTGTCAATCACAGACTGACATGTGTGTCGTAATTTCTCTTTTTGTACTTTTTAATGTGTTATTTCTACAAATATGTCAGATTGCGACAATAGCAAATGTAGTTTGCCCATTAAAAACAAGGGCCATGCTCTTAAATTTGTTTTTCCTAAATCTAACCAAAAAAGGGGCAAGGGAGGAGGTGGACAATAATGAAGGAAGCATACATAGCATGAAAATGCGTAGTGCATAAAGCAAGAGGGAGGAGCCATGGACTCAAAGTGTTGTTCTCAATTATTTTACAGCATATTCTCTGTTATTTTCTTCTTCAAGTTGTTGAGATGATAAAAGTTGAAGCTATCAATGCAAGTTGCAGGGAGGAAGGGAACTTTTTCTAATGTCAGCAGAAGCACTTTTTCTCATATCAGCAGAAGCACTTTTAATTGAAAAAAGCTGAAGACAAAAAACCAACATAAAAAATATATATAAAAACAAAGAATTTTGCACCAGCCGGGAATCGAACCCGGGTCTGTACCGTGGCAGGGTACTATTCTACCACTAGACCACTGGTGCTTGCTTGTCAATCATTGGTCAAAAATTATAATAAAGATTGTAACACGATCCATTTAATTTATTTTGTGAACAATAAATAAATTAACCTTTTAATTAGTAACTCTCTTCCTCCAATTGCGTTCGTTAAGGGGAGGAGGAGGAGTGCAAAAGATGAAAAGATGAATGTCTCAATCCTAATGATAACATGTTATGTGTATAAAAATTTACACGCGTCTATATATCATTGACATGAGACGTCACGGTGACAGTGTACTCGTGTCATATAAGTTATTCTTATATGAATAAGTACGAGCACATTACCTTAACCAACCCTGTCTAACCCACAATTGCCTCTCCAAGTGCACGCTGGTTTGTCCTTTATGAAACACCCCCACTTTTATAAGGGCATATATCCTCAAAACCAATGACAACATCCTAAGCCCTCCTATCAGCTTAACGTTCAGTTTTTAACTCACTTTGCAATTCACTGTTTGGAATTTGTGGCCGGTTTACAGCACTGTCTGTCTCAGGATCGTAGATGCAGCATAAGCCAAGCACAAAACACCAAATCTCCAAACAACAGAAGAACCAGACGTAAGTTTTGAATATGGCCTCCAGCTGCTTTCGTTTCTTTCCTCATGGTTTCTGACTATACATATATATGTGTGTGTGTGTGTATATATATATATATATATGTTTTATATTACCAACAAATACCTACTTCACATGGTGCTCCAATATAGGGGTTGGAGCTTTATTATTAGTCTTTGCTTGAAAGTTGAAACCCTAAACTCGTGGAGCAGGGGGGTGGAAATATAGCCGTTAGGACTACGATAGCAGTGTTGTTTCTCAAAGACTCATACAGAACATGGTCTCGATCAATGTCGAAGTCATTGTCTATCTCGTGAGTAGCCGCCATTCGCAAAACTAAATCCGACTCTCATGGATGGTTGGTATGTTAGATGAGTGTTTCAGAAGAATATTTGAGTAAAAGATGACTCAAAAGTGAGTTTAACTAGTCGATTGACGACGTTGTTACGTTTCGAGTGCAATGACATAAAAATGAAGCCTTCAAAAAAGTAAAGATCTAAACTTTTAAATTCTCAAGCCAAAACTTCAAAAGTGATTACAAGGAGGAAGTGGAACTCCACACAAGCCAGGGTTATCTATGAAACCGGAAACGGGAATAATGGCTTTGTGAGGAGGAATTTTCCCACTCAAATGGTTCCTAGAAACATCAAATTCTTTAAGGTCTTTCAAATTCAGCACCTCCTTTGGAATATTTCCACTCAAGTTATTACTTGAAAGAGAAAGTGTAGTAAGTTTTCTGGCATCTCCAAGCTCTGATTGAATCCTTCCCGAAAGCCGATTATGCGCAAGCTTTAGAACCTGCAAATCACTCAGTTTTCCCAATGACTTCGGTATGCTTCCTCTCAAGGGGTTGTTTGATAAAACTAGACTTTTGATGGCTGCCATTGTGGGAATTTCTCCGATGTCCTCATCAATCGGGCCGGTGAACATGTTGTTGGAAAGATCAAGGGAGTTGAATTGTCCAAGAGGGTTTTGGGATTGTTTCGAAAATATCGAGCTCAGGTGGCCGGAGAACTTGTTGGAATGCAGATCAAGATCCATCAGAAGTGCAAGGTTTCTGAATTCTGCTGGGATTGATGAATGGAAACCATTGTTTGATAAGTTCAGAAATGAAAGGCTAGTCATGTTGCCTATCCAATGAGGCAGCTTGCCTGTCAAGGCATTGCTTGATAAGTCAAGTATGGAGACAGATGATGAAGATAACCAATTCGGAAGCAGCCCTTCAATGCCGGTTTTCGCCAACAATAGCCGAAAAAGTTTCAATCTTGCAAAAAAGCTTGGTACACTAACCAATCCCAGTGGATTGAATGAAAGATCCAGAGTGTCTAGACTAAGTAATTTTGCAAGCTGAGGAGGAATTTGACCAATGAGTCGATTTCTCGACAAATCTAGTGTTTGTAGGTTATGTAAATTGGAAAAACTTGAAGGAATCTTGCCTGTAAAACGATTGTTGGAGAAGAAAATGTCAGTGAGAGTTGCAAGGTGGCCAATGGCTGCTGGTAGTTTTCCTGAAAGTTTGTTGTTCTCGAAAATGAGCCTTTCGATCTTTGGGAGCTGGCCTAGTGATGCTGGCAAAGCACCTGCGAGCTTGTTTTGGGATAACTGACAAAACCGCAGAGAATTAAGCCCGGAAATCGAAGAAGGAATGCTTCCAGTGAGCTGATTATGATTGAGATAGAGCAGGACTAATTGCGAAAGTGCACCAATGGACTGAGGCAGTCTTCCACTTATCTGATTTTCGGATAAATCAAGATATGTCAAGCTCTTAAGCTTGCCAATGGAGATTGGAATGCTTCCGGAGATATTGTTTGCATGGAGATCAAGCTTGCTTAGTAAAACCAACTTTCCTATTGAAGTTGGAATTTGGCCCGACAACCGATTTCCGGATAGGCCTAATTCCGAGAGAGAGCTCAAAGATCCAAAAACAGAGGAGGGAACAACACCAGATATGTAATTGTTACCCAGATAGAGCTTCTCCAATCGAAAAAGATAGCGAAATGCTGTTGGTATCGAGCCAATGAGCATGTTTGAATCAAGGAAGAGATGAGTGAGGTGAGATAGCTTCCCAAATTCTTGTGGTATTGGACCCTTCAAGTCCTTGAGATTACTGAGGTCAAGAAGTTGAAGAAATGATAAGTTTCCAAGATAAGGGGACAAAGTACCGGACATATACGTGTCGACCAGGAAGTCATTGCCGGAAACAAGCCCCGGGCGTGAGACGTTTACAACTCTGCCGGAGGATTCACACGCGACGCCTTCCCAAGCGGAGCAGCAATCGGAGGAGATTGACCACGAATGCAGCAGTTTTGAAGGGTCAGAAACGATGTTGTGCTTGAAATGTAGAAGTGCTTGTCTGTCTACCAAATGGCAAGCTTTGGAGACAAGAAGTGAGAGGAGTAGTGAGAGAAAGAGGACTAGGGTTTTGTTGTAAATTGAGATCTTCATTTATGAGAAATGTAGAAATGTTAAGGCTCAAAAATCTTCATGTCTCATGAGTCAAAAGCTTGAATTTATTGAACAATGTAATCATCAAGCAGCTACAGCACAAGAATTGTTTAATTAGTTTAAGCCTCACAGTTTTAGCTGTGTGCTTATTTGTCTTCTACAATAAGCAATGTTCCCCATGACTAGTGGGATGTGACTAGGATTGGATTGGTATTGAATTAAGTGGTAGAAAAGTATACATTGAGGGAAGAGGATCCTCTCCTGAGCTCAGGATGGGAATTCTCTTGACCACGAAATCCGGACCGTTCAAATTTAATCCAACGGTTGTAATTATTATAACTTTTAGATGGCCCCTCTGTTTAGAGCCGTTGGATTAAATTTGAACGGCCCAGATTTCGTGGTCAGGAGGATCCCCATCCTGAGCTCAGGAGAGGATCCTCTTCCTACATTGAGGATAAAATTTGTAAAGTTGTCTGATAACGTCATTCGTATGATATCTTGCACAAAAGAATGAGAATCTTATGTGGTCTAATCTCACCTTGTGTAAAAGTTGCCCTAATAAGGTAGTCATACCAAAGTTTCTCTTTACATTGAGGGAGAAGCTTCATTGTGGCAATTGGCTAAATGTTCAAGTCCCGCCATGTGACCAAAGCTAAATGATCAAATAATATCATCGAGACTATGAATTAGTTGTAAGAGAGAATCTCCTCGTGCCCTAAATGTTCAAAACTCGACCTGTGAACCTTAATCACCTAAACTAGATCCACGAAAATCAGACTCAAAATAACATATTTCAATATTTCAATTAATTAACCTAACCCCTTGTACATTCATATTAAGTTAAGATAGTCTGGCTAATGATAAGTATTGTGGCATGATCATGATGCTTTGTGTCGAGGGTTGGTAGGTTTGGTAAAGGAAAAGAGAAAAATGAAGAAGGATGCATATTTTCATCACTTAGTACTACGGTCAAGTGATATTCTTGTTCACTTGGAAGTGAGAAGTCTTATATTTGAATCTCGTGGATGTCGAATTCGATATCAAATTAAGGTGCCCATTATGTAACTTAATCGAACTCTTCTTTCCTTTGGTGTAAAAATATTGATGTATTAAAAAAAATGATGCATATTTTCATCATATTAGCCTAACTAAGTGGCATGGTAATTAGTAACTGAAGCATGTAGCACACCAAGATGATGTATTAGCCTAACTAAGTGGCATGGTAATTAGTAACTGAAGCATGTAGCACACCAAGATGATGTAAAATTGTAAATCAACCGTTGGATCACTAGCAAAAGCAACGATGTGTGATATTATATTTTTTTTATTAGCAAAAGTAACAATGTGCGAGTGAAAACTCAAATAATTTTTGTTAAATGAAAATTAAAGGTAATTATTAAATGAATTTTTAGTTTTCAAAACAAAGTAAAAATAAGAATTAAAAATAAAATAACTATCAAACAGCGATTAAAAGTGGAAACTAGGTAGTTTTCTTTCATTGGAGCGAAGCAGTTGGTGCGAATGCACTTTCACTTTGTTTGACTAGTAGATTGCTTGCTCGTAGTTACACTACCATACCAAGCACACGAGAGATTTTCAATATGTTCGGAACATGAAACGATATACTATATGTTATTATACAAGTAGAAAAATATTTTTTTTTCAAGTGTTCATCCATTTTTATTATCACATATGACATATGCTTGTTTTCCAGACATATTGAACATCTCTCCAAACACACACTATGACCATCCATACACTACAATATTATAGCCACTTAGTTATAATGGCACAAACAACCATAACGTCTTGTATCAATGAGGCAACGTCGTGTATAAATTTATCTTAACAAAACATTGTATCGTTGAGACAGAACTTCAAATTGACATTATACTATTGACTAGGGAAATCCTCCATCTATAACATGTATATGGATATACATAAGAAACCACGTGAGTGTTAACGTACCTTTGTCAGAGGAAGATAAAAAAATCTAGCAACTGATTACTAGATTAAGTTTATTCAAATGAAAATTATTAAACGAGTTTTTAGTTTTCAAAACAAAATTAAAAAAAAAAAAAAAAATCAATCCCCCCTTAAAAGTGGAAACCAGTAGTTTTCCTTCATTTGAAGCGATGCAGTTGGTGCGAATGCACTTTTACATTGTTTGGCTAGTAGATTGCTTGCTCGTAGTTATACTACTACCCTAAGCACACCAGAGATTTTCATTGTGTCCGGAATACGAGCCATTATATTATATGTTATTATATAAATAGAGGAATTTTTTTTTTCAAATGTCTCTTCATTTTTATTATCACATATGACATATATGCTTATTTTCCGAACACAATATCTTCCCAAAGCACACGCTACGACCATTCGTACACTACAGTATTATAGCAACTTAGTTGTAATGGCACAAACAACCAGAACGTCTTATATCAATGAGGCAACATCATCTATAATTTTTTTTTTTTAACAAAACATTATATCGTTGAGACAGAACGCCAAATAGATATTATACCATTGACTAGGGAAATCCTCTGGATATACATAGGAAACCACTGAGTGTTAACGTCCCTTTGTCAGAGGAAGATAAAAAAAATCTAGCAACTGATTACTAACCTCATGCACCACCAAACAAGGACTTCCCCTCTCATTATTATTACCACTATTTGACCAAACATTTCCTCAATTTCCACACTTTCCACAAACTTAAAATATAAAAATAGAAATTAGACTAAAAGGAAAACTAATGAAAATGATTTGAAAACTTTGAGTTTTAACGATAAGGACAAAATAAAGTGCAAAATGAATAATACCATGATTGACTTTTTAGTATAAAAATGTGATTTTTCGTTAAAATGAACAGTATCAAGAACTTTTCGTTAAAGTTCCCTAGACTAAAAGCAGGAACACACCAAAAAAATTAAAAATTAAGATGAAGATAATCAAACTTAGTAATAATTTAAGTTAATTTAAGAATTATATTTGCACTTTTTATAATTTAGGTTCTTGTTTTTTTTCTAAATTTTGGGCTTTATTACTTTAAAATACAAATTATTGCACTATTATTGACCTTTCTATTTCTCGAACTACCAATTTAGCGACTAATCATTTTACATAACACACAATGAGTAAGATTAGTTCTTAAACTCTAATCTTCAGTTCTCTATTATCTATATCTAGAAGATTATAGTTTTCACTAAAAAAAATAATCTTACTTATTGTGTGCATGACATTTGTTAATCTGTTGTTCATTGATATGACTCCAC
The DNA here is from genome assembly GCF_042453785.1 of Malus domestica. NCBI lineage: Eukaryota > Viridiplantae > Streptophyta > Magnoliopsida > Rosales > Rosaceae > Malus > Malus domestica. Next base: position 10,926,457 of record NC_091662.1, read on the forward strand.
GTAAGCAAAAGAATGAACCAACTAAAGTGTTGCATCGAAGTTAACTTGACTAATAGACCAAGAATTCATAATTTGAGGTAGTAAATTGTGAATTTTTCAATGAAGTAGAGTCCAAACTGTTACTGAGAGTAAATTAGAAGGGTGGAAAATGAAATAATTTCAATAGTTTCATGTCATATATAATTTTACAATAATAATACAGTAATAATATTAAAGATAAATTTAAACCACATTATTACTAATGAACGACGGCTAAACCCAGTCTTCATGTTTTTAGTGTAAAAAAGTCGTTCGTTAAAAAAAAAAAATACAAAAATATATTAATAATATTTATTCATGTTATTATTTATGGGCGGAAGCTTCTACACTTATGATACGATTTCTGATGGCCACCTTTACAAACATGGTAAATCCTGGGACACCTGTACAGGCAATTATTGCCCAAAACCACATTCGCCGAACCGGGTTCTAACCCGAGCAGAGGACGCGGGATGGGTCCGGACAAGTAATTCCCACCCAGCAGGAGCCTCTCGAGCTTCGAGACTCCGGATCCGGGCACCGCCACTTTGAGCGCGTACTGGGTCGGAATCATACCCGTGAACTTATTGTTCTCCAGCGTCAATGCTGAGAGCTTCCGCATCGCCGCCATGAACAGCGGTAGCATTCCGCTGAGCTCGTTGTTGCTGAGGTCTAGTGCAATGAGCGCGCTCTGGGCGCCCGGAGAAGGAGAAACCGGGGGCTTTACGGACGTGAATTGGTTGAAGGAGAGAGTGAGCTGCTGTAGCGACAGGTGGTTGAAGAGGTGGGCGGGGACGGCACCGCCGAGTTGGTTGTGACTCAGGTCGAGCACTTGCAGAAAACCCAACTGTTTGATGTTTTCCGGGATGTTTCCTACTAGGCTGTTGTTTCGCATGGAGATTTGGAGCAGAGAGGTCGGGAAATTTAGTGGGACACCTCCGGAGATGGCGTTGTTGCTGGCGTCTAAGTAGCTGAGGTTCTGAAGAGAACCCAACTCGGGAAACTCGCCGCTGAGCAGGTTCCCTTGGAGCTCGAGCCGCTGCAACCCCGCCAGGCCGTTCAAGCTCGATGGGATTGCGCCGTTGAGGCGGTTGTTGTCGAGAAAAAGCTCCACGAGGTTCGAAAGCGATCCAATTGAGTCGGGAATTGCACCGGAGAACGAGTTTCCGGAGAGACCGAGTCGAATCAGCCCTGTTAAGTTGGAGAGCGACTCGGGGATCGACCCGGAGAAGAAGTTGTTGGAGAGGTCGAGTGTTTGCAAATACGGGAAGTTCCAGGAGAGGGAGGAGAGCGAGCCGGAGTAGCCGGCCTGGTCGAGGGTGAGCTCGGTGAGCCTGCTGACTGACGAGGAGGAGTCAACCTTGTCGCAGCGGAAGCCGCAGGTGAACCGGTCGCTGAAGAGGTTGTCGCATGGGTCGAGGTTGAAGTCCCAGGAGCTGACGCACGAGCCCGGACGCACTGAGCCGGGGTCGAGTGAGTTCTTGAACTCCTTGAGAGCTTCAATGTCGGCCCAGAAAGTCTTGGATTCGGCTCCAAGCTGCAGACTTGCGGATGAAATTACGAATATGATCAGGAAAAATAGGGAGAAATCGGAAATGGAGACACCCATGAAGTGATTTTTGTGGAGATTTGATCAGTTGGGGGTGGGGAGTGTGAAGTTGCAGAAACAGGGGAGGAGGGAGAGGTTGATCGGGACCGTTGGTTTTGAGTCAGAAGTGGGAATTATGATGTGGGGGAGAGGGGAAAAGTGCTTAAGCGAGGAAAGCACTTTGTTGGCTTTTGGTATTGGGAATCAGACAGAGTTCAGCGATCTTATATAGTGACGTGTGTTGGTTGGGCTGAAGCGGCGGCTGCTGCTGCTAGTTGCTTGTGTTGAGCTGCTGTCTTTGGTATCTCTCTTTCTTTATTTCTCATGTACAAGAAGGAATTGTATAAGTTAACGTCTAACGTCAATGATACAATATTATGTATAAAAATGTTTTGGGCAGTAAATATATAAGAAGTTTTTATGAGCCACTTAATATTACGGTTTAGTGATATTCTTCTCTATTTGTAAGATATTAAGTTCGATTCTCGTCCAGGCGAATTTAAATAACATTATTGCTAATATAATGTAAAATTAAAGCTTATTTTATCCACGTAGATAATACCGTTAAAAAAAAAAAGAAATTTGCTTTTGTGAGGGCCATGGTTTCATAATGTTGAAGACTTGAAGCAAAAGACACTGCAAAAGTTCTTGAGTTCGTCAGCACCACTTATTTTAGTCGGGAGTTGAAATTGTGTCATAGTCCTGATCGATTTCGGATGTGAATCACCATGTTTGGATCGACACGTGGCTACAAATGCTTGGCCTTTTTACATCAACAGCCCATACTCATCCACAACGTCTACAACTTTAAGAAGGTCTTGGGTAACACCTGATTTGCATGCGGTGCGAGACGAAGTGAGAGTGAAAGTGTGTCGGGTGAATATAACAAATCAGGGGGGGGGGGGGGGGTGGGGTAAGGGAAGTTTTGTGTCTCGGTCTGCACAGACACGTGGTCCGATTGCTTGATCCCATAATTTCTCTTACAATTGACACTATTACTAAAATGTTTTATTTACAAAAAAAATGAGAAAAATGAGTCGTTCCTCGTTGCAAAGAATGCGAGAAGTGATGAACTTATGTGCAATGAGCATTTCAGCCGTGTAATGCTTTATCTATCAGAGGAACTCTTGTGGTTGCAAAGAGAGATTATTGTATATATGTCAGACTGTAATTTTCTATAAACCTAATCATGCTCTCAATCGAACAGGATCCTTTTTATCCCTAGTTCTATATAAGCCGTTAGAAATGGATTCTTTACAAAAGCAGAAGCCAGTTCTTGGTCGCAATCACAAAGAAAAGAAAAAGATAAAAACAAAGGTGGGTGGCCGTTTGATAAAAAAATAAAATAAAATAAAATAAAAAAATCCCAGCTCATAGAATCGATTCCCCTATGATTCAGTTGTTACAGACAGCCTCTAAGTTGGTGAATGATGACCCGATTAGTGAAAGCACTTTTACTATAAGTCCTTATTAGAAGAGTTACCAAACTTGACTTTTTCCAAAAGCCAACCGATTTCCAGAATGCAGATTCGCGTTTGGTATTTTCAACCTTCCAACCACCACTCAGGAACATTGTTTAGAAATCATACTACGAATTAAGAAATACATCAACTAACTGGGTTCATGTTGAAGTAATCGTATTTCGGTGCAGTTCGTAACAATCAAAAACAGTAAACGTCGACTGTTAAACTAAAACATATAACTATAACCCAATGATTATTTAGTTTAGCGGCGCTCAATCTTCTTTTTTATGAGAGAGATTATGAGTTCAAGTATAATGGACGAAAATTGTCCATAAAGAGAAAGACAATAATAACATGGCCAAAATGGGAAAGATCAAAAGTTATGATAACAAGGAGCCGGTTAGTTACTGTTACCATTCGTTACAATAGTAACTGATATATCTGTATATACATATACTTGTACTACAACTTTTCGTCCTTCGGGCTGAAGGATTGACTACTATACATAGAAATTTAGCCAAAATAGTTATTGAAATTGACATAACTCCTCACTTTGGTCACTAAGATTTGAAATCGATATAAGTGGTCCCTCAGTTTGTCTACCATCAATCATTTTGGTCATTCCATGAAAAATCAATAACCAAAATGATAAAAATACCCTCAATCTAATAAACAATGGGCCAAAATGATTTGACAAATTTTAGGGTATTTTTGTCTTTTTATTCCTAATTTGTGGATTTTTTTTCACGGAATAATCAAAATGATTAACTGTGGACAAACTCAGGGACCAAAATGACTAATGGTGGACATACTAGTTCTAACAATTTTAAATCTTAGGGACCAAAAGTTATGCCAATCTCATGTAGCAGTTTATATAAAAAACCTATAAATTCTATAATCAGGCAGGGTGAGGATGCTCCTATTTAATAATAATAAAGTATAACAGACCAAGTATGGTCTATTCGAAAAGAATTGGAACAAGAAAGGCACCTTTTCATATTATTCTCCACTTACGGGCCTCTCTCAGGTGACCATTCGAACTTGGTGTGCTTATCCTCGCTTTGCTGGCCAATTCTTCCCAGATACTGCCTCGCAGATTTGTGATTCGTCTCTAAATTAAAATACATGTCCCTAATCTGCAGATTGTCATTAACAACAAATTAGTCGAGAGTACTAAATAAGTAGGAGGTAGCACTTCTGAGGGAAAGACGAAACAAGAATGGTAGCACGAGAAAATAACGATTTGAGAATATAATTGGTTGCATAGTGAAATAGAAACCTATTACCTCAATCAAATTACTTGAACTAAGACTAACACGCTGTCCCGAAGCAACTTCTTCACCATTCAAAAATATTGAACTCTTGCCAAGATTCTTCAAAGAGAAAGAACCATCTCCTTCCATCTTTATAAGAGCCTAAAGAATAATTAACAAAAGTCGTATAAAAATCATAGCGAAATTTCTTGGAAGAAGTATAACAACATAAAAACAAGCATGTAACAGTTCCTCATTGTTCTACCCTGCTGCGAAGTCAGATTTATAGAGACAATGACCAAAGTCGCCCAAAGAACAAAAATTAGGCGAAGGAGCATGAATGGATAAAAGGGGATTGTGGAAATCGCCACCCTTATTTTATTTCCCCCCTCACAATTCATCGTATCATTTGTCAAAAAACTCAGGAAACAGTTTTTTCAACACCTCAATCCCATTCTACATATTGAGTCAATTATCATAGAGCAAGGAAGGGAAACAAAAGGTCCTGGAACGATAATAATAGGATTAGAAGGGCAAAAATGTCCCACCTGCCGCCGAGATATTTTCTTATGCCGCCCTTCCTTTCCCAAGTCAATATCAACTTCGTTATCTTCTGTTGATCTGCCAATTATTACCTACAAAGTAGGAAGAGGATGCAACAGGTTTGCAAAGGAGCGGCATGAATCTGAATCGAAACTTTAAAATCCAAACAAACAGACCTCAGTTTTCATAATGTATTCCTTTATCTGGTTTCCATACAATACTGCAAGTGCACCTTTAGATGCAAGGGTTCTTTGCATAGAGGATCGTGCACACTGTTCCAACCTCATGATTTTTCTTTTAGAATCCTCGTTTTGATACTCTAAGACTGCAAATACCACAGAAAAGAATATAAAAAAGACAAGCACAAAACAATACTGACCATTATGCATGACATTCTATACGTTCAACTGTCACATACAAGGCGGAACTCTGCCACATTTGGTTGATGGTTTCTCAATAACCAGAATATAAGGGAAGGCAGCTAATGTAAAGTTTTATCACTTATTACACATCAAATCTTTTTTTAGTATTATGTTTAAATTATTTATAAATATAATAAGACGAGTTACCTTCACTACTGATGTACGAATCCTGATCCAGTGGATATAAATCCATCTCAAGTATCTGAAAATAGCATAAACCAGTTAGAGGGGCAGATCCTAGAAATGGACTAAGTAGAAGATTACAGAAAATCTAGCTAATCAACAGAACTATTAATGCTTGCCATCGCTTCAATATCAGAATAACAAGGAATGTCAGCATCATCATCATATTCTTCCTCAGATTCTTCACGATCTAGTACTGATGGGTTGGCTTCTGGTTCTGGGAAAGTCGTAGAACCCTCTGCGCATAAGGGTGCAAGTTCTGCAATTGTAAAAGGAGCTTCTAGTCCCTGTTTACAACAATCAGCTTTAGTAATACATATTTGCAAGAGCAACCAAGAAATTTATGAAGTGACTGCAGTTAAAAAATTAATAACCTCTTCTTTGAGCCCTTGATTGGTGATAGACTTAGATGGTGCATGTGCTGATCTGCTTTGGCTTTGGTCGGCAATGACATTTTTATCATGTTTGGAGACTGAAGCTACACATTTACTATCACCATATGGAGCTTTAACTCCAAAAGAACCAAGTGCATGGTTAGGGCTGTTTTCTGCACTTGTGTCGTATCCCACCATCCGGGGAACCTTAAAAGGTCGTGCAGGATCTTCTTCTTTCCTTTGTTGATCGCATTTTCTTTTACCAGTTGAGGAAGCCAACTCATGAGCTCCTTTTAAGGTTGGTTCCCCTACAGCATGAACAGTTGCAGTAGATGGAAATATATCATCATTGCATGGGATTTCAGGGTCCTCGGTATTCAATGTGCAAATCATCTCTTCATGATTACGTTCAGGAGTAAGAGGATGTGGCACTGACGTAGATGCTGTCATATTGGCTTCGGAACAAGAGATAACACGCTGATCATCTTGGCCAGAGTGAGACAGTTCAGCAGCAACATCCATCTCGGCAGCCTGCATATTGTCTGTAACAACCTGGAAGGAATCTGAAACCAACTTTGGGGGAAGATCTTGGCCAGAGTGAGACGGTACATCATTTTCATGAACATCTTTGGTCTTACTCAACGAAATCGGATTCAGGTTTTCAGAAGAGGACTTATCTATTGACTCCTTGCCACTTGCATACATGAAGGCAAGCTCATACTCATTCGCAAGGTCTATGTCTGCATAATCACCTCCAGAAACTGTGACAGACCTAATCAGTTCATCATTAAACACTTCCTCAGAATGGATATCGTCATATTGAGATGAACCAATATTATCCACATCCATATCATCAGTAACTACCAATGTCTTTTTGGCATCCTCACCATTAACACCCATGCTGACATCCATTGGCATTTCTGGTGCCCGTACATCCTCAATCGTTTTCCAAAGAGGCTCATCTATAGATGCATGAGATGGCCCTATATCTTCCGCATCTAAGGCATTCCCAAAATCAATTGCATCATCTCGATTAGAAGGCAGATCTTGACAGGCATTATCACGGCAAAAAGCATTCTCTCCTAATTCGTTACCTGGCAGCAAAGAAACCTGTTCGACAAATTCATTTGAGCACCCTTCCCCCACAAATCCCTCCACAACATGATTTCCAATTGGAACACACTCCCCACCTCCCTCCACACCTTGATTTCCAATCGAAACACGCTCTCCACCTCCCTCCGCACCATGATTTCCAATCGAAACACGCCCTCCACCATGAAATGCATTAGCAGCATCGCCGTTATCCACATCACAATCCAAAAACAAGGGCTGATTATGATCTCCAGCCCCAAAATTTTCCTCAAAAGCCTCGCCATTATCAATGTCCGGCCTGAAAAGAAAATTCCGATCGAAAAACTCCTTCTGATAAGAATCGGGATCAACGGAATTAACATCGCCCAGTCTCTTCTGCATAGCATAGTAATGCTTTCGTATGCTATCGGATTTTCGCTGCAAACCCCTAGAACGACTGAATCTACTAGCCTTGGACGCTGAGTTGGAATTGCAACCTTCCAACTTCACCAACCGAGCCGACGCCTCCGCCGAGACATCAGCGTCGTAGAGGAGCGAGCACCACCGCTCCCGCAACTCTCCGATCGTGAATTTGCGCGAAAATCGCACCGCGCCTCTGGCAAGTGCTTCCAGAGAAGCACCTGTCTGTAACCGTTAAAAAGCACCAAAGAGATTTTCAAAAATTAATTCTAACAATCACTCCATAAAATTAAAAGAATAAAAAACCAGACGCAACGCAGAAGAGGATGATAGCTTTAATGGCAGTAACGGCAATAACTGAAAAGGAAATTGCGTAAATTTGGGAGAAAATTGCACAGGATTACCTCCATGGCATCCTTCAAGCGGAGGTCGTCTTCCGGCATCCATGGAGGAGCCGAAGCCACTGCTTCCATATGGATTCGCCTCCGAAATCGTCCCGAAATTCAAATGCAAGTGATTTTTTTCCTGAAATTTTCGAAATTCTCGGAGATCTCCGCGAATTCGAAGCCTCTGAGAGTTGTGAATTTTCTAACAGCGGTGGTGGAGTTGCAGGGAGTGGTGAGTTACTGAGCCGACCGAGTCAGGCGAGTGGAAAGAGAACGCCAGGAGTGAAATAGTAGCGACGGAGCTGTGCGACTTCACGAACACGCGCGTAACGGTTCATGGACTCGCTGGCTGGCTGGCTGAGTTTAATTAACGTGCGGGATTCGCGTTTTGGGATTCGGCTCGCGGATGCTTGATTTTTGTTAATTTGATTGGTTGGATTTGGTTACCAAAATGTTTAGACCCATCTTTTTCCTTTTCCTTTTGGGTTTCGTGGATTAATCCAATTCGCTGCGGCGACGTCGTCTTCTTGAAGTTGTCATGCACCAAAGTCAAGCCCACGCCCAATCCCAAGATAAAGCCCAAGAAAATTAAAGCTCTCACTTGACTTTTCTTTTTGTTGGACTAACTAGTCTATGTAGCCAACATGATGATCTTTGTGAGGATCTCGAAAATTTATGAACTGTGTTCGTTCATCGTACATCGTACGGTTAATTTTCGTTAGGTACTGTTTGTGTTTAATTTTAAATAAAAAATTTAAAATGATTTCTAACCGCACGATATACGATAAACGAACACGATTCACTGATCCCTTGAATTAGGCCTGGCAAACGGGTCGTGTCTGTCGTGTTCGTGTCGTTTTCGTGTAACACCTGTTATCTTAACGGGTCGTGTCGTGTCACACCTGTTATCTTAACGGGTCCTTAACAGGTCGGGTCACTTTACCCAACGGGTAAAGTGACCCGACCCGTTATGACCCATTATGACCCGTTAAGAAAAATATATTTTTTTCTTAAATTTGCACATACCACACATTACCACATAAATATTACTTCAAAACATTAAAACATATTTGTCATTTAAGTACTACATCTACACTCGAAAATAAGAGCCTAATAAAAAAACATCCATACACTAGTCTATTACAAAATATTAAATGTGCAAGGATATGCAAAATGAACGAGTTTTTGTTTTCAAGGTTGTGAAGCCTTTCTCAAAAGTTTAAACCTTGTCAATAGAACTCAAAGTTTGAATGTTATTTCTTTTACAAAATCCTCAATTTTCATCGATCATCATGGGGAAATTGTATTGGAACTTTGGCTTGATCTATTGCCTTCAAGAGTTCTGTTGATGATGTTTTCGGTAAGGTTTTCTACGTCAGAACTCTATTCCGCATAAACTAAGTATAGAAAAACCAAACATTAAAAACCATTCAAATTATACAAACAAGATTGACGGTTGGATCATTGAAATTAGTTTCATAGAATTTGTATCTCATCCAAACCATAGATACTTAGACTTTATTTATACTTTCATTAAGTATAACATAAGATTTTGTGGTATCCACTTGTGTAAATATTTTAAATTGACGATCGAATTCATTCATTGTATTCGTATAGGGTCAACAAGTGTGGTTGTAAAAAATCATCAAAATCGGAGTTAAAAAAACCGTTAAATCGTGATTTTTTGTTTTATAACCGTCGAAAAGTTTTGTCTCATTACTTGATCTCTGAATGTTTGTTTTTTGTGATTTTTGGCGTATGCGATCTCGAAGCATATACAAACAAGTTTGACGGTTGGATCGTTGAAATTAGTTTCATAGAATTCGTATCCCATCAAAACGATAGATTCACTAACACTTACAGTTTATTTATACTTTCATTAAGTAAAACATAAGATTTTGTGGTATCCACTTGTGTAAATATTTTAAATTGACAATCGAATTCATTCATTGTATTCGTATAGGGTCAACAAGTGTAGTTGTAAAAAATTATCAAAATCGAAGTTAAAATAACCGTTAAATCGTGATTTTTGTTTTATAACCGTCGCAAAGTTTTGTCTCATTACTTGATCTCTGAATGTTTGTTTTTTGTGATTTTTGGCGTATGCGATCTCAAAGCATATACAAACAAGTTTGACGGTTTGATCGTTGAAATTAGTTTCATAGAATTTGTATCCCATCAAAACGATAGATTCACTAACACTTAGAGTTTATTTATACTTTCATTAAGTATAAAATAAGATTTTGTGGTATCCACTTGTGTAAATATTTTAAATTGACGATCGAATTCATTCATTGTATTCGTATAGGGTCAACAAGTTTAGTTGTAAAAAATTATCAAAATCGGAGTTAAAATAACCGTTAAATCGTGATTTTTTGTTTTATAACCGTTAAAATTTTTTGTCTCATTACTTGATCTCTGAATGTTTGTTTTTTGTGATTTTTGGCATATGCGATCTCGAAACATATACAAACAAGATTGACGGTTAGATCATTGAAATTAGTTTCATAGAATTCCTATCTCATCCAAACGATAGATACTTAGAGTTTATTTATACTTTCATTAAGTATAACATAAGATTTTGTGGTATTCACTTGTGTAAATATTTTAAATTGACGATCGAATTCATTCATTGTATTCGTATAGGGTCAACAAGTGTACTTGTAAAAAATCATCAAAATCGAAGTTAAAATAACCGTTAAATCGTGATTTTTTGTTTTATAACCGTCGAAACGTTTTGTCTCATTACTTGATCTCTGAATGTTTGTTTTTTGTGATTTTTTGCGTATGCGATCTCGAAGCATATACAAACAAGTTTGACGGTTGGATCGTTGAAATTAGTTTCATAGAATTTGTATCCCATCAAAACGATAGATTCACTAACACTTAGAGTTTATTTATACTTTCATTAAGTATAACATAAGATTTTGTGGTATCCACTTATGTAAATATTTTAAATTGACGATCGAATGTATTCATTGTATTCGTATAGGGTCAACAAGTGTACTTGTAAAAAATCATCAAAATCGAAGTTAAAATAACCGTTAAATCGTGATTTTTTGTTTTATAACCGTCGAAAAGTTTTGTCTCATTACTTGATCTCTGAATGTTTATTTTTTTGTGATTTTTGGCATATGCGATCTCGAAGCATATACAAACAAGATTGACGGTTGGATTGTTGAAATTAGTTTCATAGAATTCGTATCCCATCAAAACGATAGATTCACTAACACTTAGAGTTTATTTATACTTTCATTAAGTATAACATAAGATTTTGTGGTATCCACTTGTGTAAATATTTTAAATTGATGATCGAATTCATTCATTGTATTCGTATAGGGTCAACAAGTGTAGTTGTAAAAAATTATCAAAATCGAAGTTAAAATAACCGTTAAATCGTGATTTTTTGTTTTATAACCGTCGAAAAGTTTTGTCTCATTACTTGATCTCTGAATGTTTGTTTTTTGTGATTTTTGGCGTATGCGATCTCGAAGCATATACAAACAAGATTGATGGTTGGATCGTTGAAATTAGTTTCATAGAATTCGTATTCCATCAAAACGATAGATTCACTAACACTTAGAGTTTATTTATACTTTCATTAAGTATAACATAAGATTTTGTGGTATCCACATGTGTAAATATTTTAAATTGACGATCGAATTCATTCATTGTATTCGTATAGAGTCAAAAAGTGTACTTGTAAAAAATCATCAAAATCGAAGTTAAAATAACCGTTAAATCGTGATTTTTTGTTTTATCACCGTCAAAATGTTTTGCCTCATTACTTGATCTCTGAATGTTTGTTTTTTGTGATTTTTGGCATATGCGATCTCGAAGCATATACAAACAAGTTTGACGGTTTGATCGTTGAAATTAGTTTCGTGTATCCCATCAAGTTCAATGGTGTGTGTATATATATATATATTTATTATGTAGATTTAAATCTATTTATTTTGTACTTATAATTATTATAGTTTTTTTAGGGGTATAAAATTTAATTTAAAATTTAATATATATATATATATAGTTATTATAGTTAATATTTTGGGGGTATAATTATTATAGTATATATAATTATTATAGTTAATTTAATATATATATATATATATATATATAATTATAGTTTTAAACTTTTTAGGGGTATAAAATTGTTAAATTATTATATATAATTATTATAGTATTTTTTAGGGTTATAAAATTATTAAATTAATATTCTGCTTATCGTGTATCGTGTTACCCACGTGTATACCCGACCCAACCCGTTATCTTAACAGGTGCTTATCGGGTTACCCGATAATACCCGATTCGTTATCGTGTCGACTCAAACACCTGTTAATTTTGAGTCGTGTCGTGTCGGGTTATCGGGTCGTGTCAGTAATTGCCAGGCCTGCCTTGAATCCTTATAAAGAGGATCCAGATTCTCTATGTAGAATCATTTACTCATTCTTCATTGAAGTATTCTTTTTATAAGGTAACAATTTGTTTAAATTATTCTAATCTATAGTAACGGTATTCGCTCTTAGATACCAAAAAAGAAAGTATAGTATTTTGATCAGCTAATTTAAATTGCATCTCTTATTAAACGATATTCAAAAGACAAAGGAAAAAAAAGTTAGAATGCGTTAAAAGATTAGTCCTTGCTTTTTATTAAGGGAACTTTAACGAAAAACTTCTAGTACTGTTCATTTTAACGAAAAACCATATTTTTACACTAAAAAGTCAATCCCGGTACTATTCATTTTACCCTTTATTTTGTCCTTATTGTTAAAACTCAAAGTTTTAAAGTCATTTTCATTAGTTTTCCTTTTAAATAAAGCATCTGAAGTCACGTGAGCATCTGGTTTAGCAACCATTAGTCTTTATATTGTTGAATGGGATATAGAAGTTAAGTTTGCATGACAATTACTGGTTAACCAAAAAAGGAAGAAACAAAAGCATATGAGGATTGCTCCTAGTGAAACATGTTTTTGGGTGTCAAAATATTTTCATGACAACTTTAAAACTTCGATCATGAATCATGATAAATTGACAACATAACATATTAGACTATAATTATTAGCTCTGACACAAATTGACTCAATTAACTGACAAAAGAAAGAAAGAAAGAATTATGGACATAAAGATGGAACTAACTAAAATAACTCTCTACATCTTTCATAAAATTCCTATAGGATCTAGGAAGCGCTTTCGTGAAATTGATTTCGGATTTCAAAAGTAGTTTAAGTGTTCCTTGGAAGAAACACCAAATAAGTGCTTCTTGGAAGAAACATCAAATAAGTGCTTCTTGCAGAAAGTACTTAAAATGCTTTTGAACTTTTACTAGGAATTGGTTTCAAAAACATATTCACCAAAAACACTTTCAATCATTTTCCAAACAAGTCCCTAAAGCCAAAACAAGACATCCAAGACAAACAAACCAAAATATCAAAAGCAATGTCTGCCATGATATATATAGAATAGAAGTATTAATTATACAAACAAACCCACAAGCAACAAGGGCGCGGATTTTTTTAGTGCTATCATTGATTAAAACACCACACACATATTTATGCATCTGTTTTCAGAGGTAGTCCAAGTCTAACTCCTTGCCTAAAGATAGTCACCAAGCAAACACTTTAGAACAAAAGCAGTTATAAGTGACCTTAATATATAACTTAGTGATGATTAATCATATCTCAGATCACGATCAAGCAAGGCGGAGATCGTGCAGATGAGTAATGGAGGAGCCGAGGGAACTTCCTCCGTGGTGGAGGTTAGGGTGGTGGAGGTGGAAAGTGTACAAGTTATTCGCCCCATTTGACAATGCAAGTGCAGATTCGTAGTCTCCCTCATTGTCCTCATAACCATACTGTGGATCCTCGCCGGCTGCTTCCTGGTCAAACTTTAAGTTTTCAAACACAGTATTAGATAGCAATAAAAACATATAATAATTAAAGGAAATAATTAGAAACTGAATTGATATATATTAGGATGCTTGATTATATATACGCTTACATAGCCATGCAGCATGTTTCCTCTTCTTTGCTCCAAGTTCTTAACCTGCAGTGGTGGGATTTTATTGAATTTCAAAAATAGTACTCGAAACTTACAAATATTAACTTATGATCCAGTAAAAGTTTCTAAATAACCTTCTTCTTGGTGGTCTCCGTCTGAGTTTTGATCACATGGTACTGTAAAAATCCAACAAATAATTACATTGCCAAATCCGTCATCAACGTCAAGGAGCTCAAATTAAGTGATACACAAAATACAGGATTGGGAAGAACTATTTGTGCTAGATTTTTTAAGGATGTAGGGAGAAGCTTTCGGAAGTGAGATACACTATAAGAAGTATCATTTAGGTTTTAAACTTGGGTTTTTTTTCGTTACATAACTGGCAAAAGCCCAAAGCAACTAAATTAGAAAGTTCCTCCGAATTCTATTATTAGGGATATTTTCAAGTGCCGGCTATTCTAGCAGTGAATTCACATATCATAATACAAAGGGAAGGAAATGATATATTTTTCTGTGTCCTCTACTTGTATTATGACACATGGACTACCCGCTTGAATACTGTACAATTTGCAAAATTTCTCAAATTGTACGAGTCTACTTCTAGACCGAATGGCTAGAACTTCGATTGTAACGTTTTTCTTACGATTAGCATGAGCAATAGAACAGTACTAACTTCTATTCAGTAAGATCCTGTCACACATACAAATTAATAATGTTCTCATCTTTTAATCGAAATCTCAAATTTCAAGGTGTTTTCATACTGAGTGACTGATTATCAAGGCTTGTGTGTGAGGGATTACAAAATTCTACATGTCAAAAAAATTATTTATTATACTCCTCAAAAGAAATGTTTATTATGAAAAATTATTAGGAAATCCATCAGGACTTAATAGTGTGGACTTAAGTTTTTCAGAATTAAATTACAAAAAGGTTGGAATTCCTGGAACCCTAATATCAGATTTTTACAGATCTATATTCAGGTACCTTTTGAACTTTATAATTATTTTTCGATACAGAAAACTAAAAGTATATTAGAAACGAAAATCCGACCTTCCTTTGACGTATGGCATCCAAGGAAGACTGCATCTCATCGTCAAGAGAAGCCAGCTCGTCAAAGCTCAGGCCATTTAGATCATGGCCCAACCTCTGCCTGTTAATTTTATACATTAATTAATACATGTATATTAATCTAATCCTGTAATATTCATATATATTCCTCTCAGAAACAAGTTGATTCCTTTTTTTCTGGATTTCCCAATGTAATAGATGTAATTACCTGATCTCTCTCCTCAGCTTATTGTTGATCTCTTTCAACTTCCACAAGGTGTCTTTCATCGACTGCACCCGCGGCCAAAGAACCAATTAATTAACCAGAAACAAAAAACACTATAAAACTTCCAAGATCTAAAAAAATAAACAAATAAAAGAAGTGGAGAGAAGATATCCTTGATTATAATTAACCTCCTCGTGTGTCCTCCACAGATCGATCCCCATAGTTTTCTGATAGTCATCATACATACTCTTGGTCCTATTACATCAAAATTTAAGCAGAAATTGCAAAAAGAAAGGAGGAAATTAATTATAAAAAAAGATAAATTAAAAAAATAATAATAATAGGGTTTGACGAGAGAAGGACATACGTAGTGGTAGGGCTGATATACTCGTGCATTTTATTAGTGTTGGAGAGCATAATGAGGGAGACCTTGGCATCACAGAGAACGGTGAGCTCCTGAGCCTTCTTGAAGATCCCATTTCTTCTCTTGGAGTAGGTCACCTGCCTGTTGGTCTGGTTTTCGATCAGCTTGATTTCAATCTTCCCACGACCCATAATTTCTCTCTCTCTCTCAAATTTCTTACCTTTTCCTAGCAATTTTCTGATCTTGTTTTACTTGATATATCAAAAAAATGGGAAGATGGGGTTGCTTGTGTATATAATATTGGGAGTCATGTGTGGATGAAGAAATGGAGAGGAAAGCAGAAGGGTTTCTATATCGGGAAAGTGAGATGAAAAGTTGGGTTGTAGTCTAACCAGGAATGTCTGCTGCTTAAACTGCTAACTTCTAATCTTTATATATATATATATATATATATATATATATATATATATATATATAGAGGTGGATTGTCTACCCTCTCATTTTCATACTCTTCTCATCTCCTTCTGTTTGTGTGGTTACGATTAAGCCACGTCTACATTTTATATTGATTTTTTTTATAAAAATAATAAAACAAAAAATAATAGAAATATAAAATGTTAATGTAGTTTAACCGTGACCACACAAAACATGAGGGGATGAGAAAAGTATGAAAATAGGAGGGTAGACTATCCACCTCCTATATATAGTGGGACAAGGATTGTCTGCCCTCCATTTCCGGTGCCTTCCCCGTGCCCTCATGTTTTGTGTGGTCACGGTTAAGCCACGTCAACATTTTATATTGTTTTTTTATAAATATAATAAGACAAAAATGAATAGTAATATAAAATGTTGACGTGGTTTAACCGTGACCACACAAATAGGAGGGCACGGAAAGGGCATCGGAAGTGGAGGACAAACAATCCTTGTCCTATATGGTGTGGCCAGGCTTGTAGGCTTGTTGCTAGCTAGCTAGCTAGAGCCTAGAGATTGCTAGTTGCTAAGTTAAATGTTTAACAGTAGTTCTGAACCTACCGATGATAGCGTCTGATGTAGCTATAGTGCATAGGGTTTCGATTCTTTTGACCACGACAGTACAGGAACAGGAACACAAACACACGAGTCCTGTTCAGCGTGCTAGTTACTTGAGTTAACAGTTTCATAATATCATGCATGCTAGGGAGATCTCAAATTTTGAATGTGTCTAGGACCAAACTGATTACATTTATATGTACGCGCGGTAGTACAAAATCCTTTGCTTGTGCAAATTTTTTCAATTTTTGATACATATGCAAAATTATATTACCAGCAAGTAACACTGTATGTATGATAGATATAGCATCTCTCCTTTTCTCTCTTGTGTTTATACTATTCGACCCATAAAGAGAATCTTTATATTAATATGCTCTCAGCGACTAAACTAGGTTTTTAATATGGGGTTGCATTGTTTTTGTGTGTGCTTGACATAGGTATATAAGTATGTTGTGTCTATCGTTTTTGTGATATATTTGTACTGGTAAGATATATTTGTATTGGTGACACTTGTTTATTATTAGATGGCAAGTTTACTTAGGGGGATTTCCTGCTTTGTTATTTGTGAAAATTTCTCTTCAAATCAAGAAATTGATCATTGTTATAAGAGAGAAGCTAAGATCTCGTACTTTGGATGCTGTGTAACTATGCAAACTATAGAAACCTTTCATATGTCGTGGACACTTACATGCTCCGTTAAATCAAAGACTTGAGGACTAATTGTTTAAGTCTTTTATATCATAGATAGGGTATAAAGCACCAAATTTATCCAAACTCATGCAAGTGATAGGAAACCACAACTATAACAACAATATGAGTTTTTCATTGTACATTCTTCAAATGAGAGGTATGTGGAAGTAATCAAGGTCCGATGGAGAGCTTATAGAGTTGATTAATTAAATTGATTTACAAAATCTAGGGAAATTAAGAACTGCATATGTCGATATGAGGAGATAAATAAACATAAGAAATGTATATACCAGTGACAAAAAAAAATTTTAGTTCTACTATATATCCATCAAACAACATGTGTTTCAAATACTTTCTAGATATTTATATAAGATGCGGTCAGATTCACAAAACTTTGTTGTATTAACATTTCACTAATTGAGTTAATTTGAACACTAAAACTTAATTTCAATGACTCATGTTCAATAAATTATTTACAATGTGATCAGAGTGTAGTATCCACCAAATTACATGCGTGTCTCATGATACACATACACAATATACAAGGTGTAAATGAGTAGTTTGTACTTGGACGACAATATCGAGTTTGAGTGAGGAGTGTGATTGAGAGATTTCGAAGATATTAACGTTGTTGGTTATCACCTATCTACCACAACGCATGTCCCATCTCTCTCTCTCTCTCTCTCTCATCAGAAGGGGTGAATGACCTCTCTCTGTTAAAGCTTCGTATGCATGCCTTGATTTTAGCTCCTGCCTTCACAATCTGTGCTATTGAGTGTTCTTGTTGATGACCTATTAGTTTTGTGTTAGTTTCCTAAGAAGGTCCACTCTTGGACTGCTGATTACTCCGCCGAATTCATATAGATTCCTTCATAATATGATTAATTACCCAAAAATGGTTCTAAGCCAGTTTCTCAAATTGGTTCAGGCCCCTTAGCTTGTTGAGTATTTTTTTCATATCAAGCTACTAGATAGAACAATTTCATGGCGTTTGAAAAATGTCATGGAAACCTTTCTATGACGTTTTTCAAACACCACAATGCACGTCATAGATCGATGAGTCGTGGAAAGTCTGCCAATACAATGACATTGAACAATGCCATAAAAAGTCCTTTTCATGACATTGAAACATATGCTAATCTGATACAGTTCGATACTGTGATTACTATGCTTTCTTGTGATAACCAGCATCTGCATGAAAAAGAGAACAAACGTAATAGTGATTCTCAAAGAAGAAAAACCAAGGCATTAGAATCAATGGCCACCTGATACCATGATAATGCTAAGAACAAACTATGAAGAAGAACTTAAGAAGAACTGAAGAAAGCTTTCGAAGAGAGAGAATGTAGAGAGAGAAACTGTATTTTATTATATCCAACTATTACATCATACATCCTTATAAATACAATGACACATATCTGACTTCTAGAGTCTCCAATACACTTGTGACACCTGGCAATGTAAAACAATACTAATCTTTTATCCTAACAGATAAAACCGCTACATCAAAATATCGTAGAAACAAATTTAGACAACTTGAGTTTTAAACACATGGTGATCAGACAAATCCAAACATTACAAGAAGGATTCATTATATTCTCAAGCAAAATGTTTCTTTTCTATTAATTTTTTTAATTTTACAAATGGTTAAATGTCATACAACATATTCAAAAATTAAAAGGAAAAATTAGTATCCGGTCCCTAGTTTTTACTGTTCATTGACTAAGACCTTATTAGTTCTCAAATTTTGATTCAAGTCCCTAGCATTAATGTGATAATGAATTTACATGTTTATTATATAATTTTTTAATATAAAAATTAGTAATTAATTTAGGGTTTAATACTCACACCTCTATTAAAATTCTAATTAATTTTCAATTCAAACATTTCCAAAATAAAAAAAAATTAAATTAAATTAACTTTGTACCTATTAGGTTTTTTTTTTATATATAAAAAGATTCTCAATTTTTTAATCTTAAATGTACCCATTCATATAATTTTTCAATTTTTTTAATCTTAAATGTACCCATTCTCAAATATATCAATTTGTTATAGGTAAAATGTACCCTTTTTTTAATATAAAATTCATTCAAATTTTTTAATCCATGTTTAAACTTATATGGGTACATTCTTTTTCGTTGATTTGAGAATGTATCCATGTTTTGGTACAATAACTTTTTTTTGTTAATTTTGGTTAATGTACCCATACATATATGTATATATATATATACACACACACAATATAATAGAGAGTATAATTTATATTTTATTATTTTTAATCCCATAAATTATGGGTTTTATTTAAAATCTCATTAATATAAACAATTACAAATTTCAATTTTTAATTTTTAATTAAAAACATATAGTAACTTACATTATTTCATTAATGTCAAGGACCTCAATCAAAAACTAAAAACTAATAAGGTTTCAATCAAAGAATATTGATAGCTAGAGACTGCATCCAAAGTGTCCCAAATTAAAAAAAGCTCCCTGATAGGCAACACATCAACAGACTAAATTCAAAGACTGTACAATTTATTTGTCAAATGAAAGTTATAAAACATTGAGCTTACGTCTGCCATACATATCCAGGCCAGAAAACAATGTTTTGATACTGATTTGAACAAGGTAAAACTATGCAAATCAAAGTAAATTATATTTAAGAAGAACAGTAAATGATTGCATAACTAAAACAAAAAAATATGCACAGGTCTGCACACCTTACTCATCAGTCATCATCTGCGTATATAAAGACAGTAAACCTAAGTGCAGGTGGACGGGTGGAGCTATGAGCTATCTCAGATCGCACAAGCAATACCTTAAGTACCCAAAAAAGACTAATTGAGTGTATTAAAAAATATTATCAACAAAGCTGCGCAGAAAGTTAGATGCATGTGTTTAGATTGGGCAGCTCACCTTGCACATATGAGGATGTTGGTCGTATTACAAAACCACCTAATTGTTTGGGGATGTTGGCCCTTTTGTTACAACAAGTCTCAAATCTGTTATATCATTTTTTTGGCAAATTGGAATGATATTTGGTTGGCTCGGCTCGTCGATAGTTCTACTCATCACTTCATGAGTCACTTTGTGAAATTGGAATTCACCAAAGTCAAGTTTTAGGGTCAGACCTAGGCTTACTCAGGTTAGCGAGATCATAGAGCGGGGAGCACAATTTGGTTGGCTCGTCGATAGCCCAATTCAGCAGTCATTCCTACTTTCACTCAATCATATTTGGACACGTGTTCAATTTGTGTTTATAATTTTATTATTTAGATACACGTCAAAATTTGATTGGTTCAAAGCATGAATAGCTACTAAATTTTCAGCAGCCAAGTATTGTTCCAATTTAAATATGAACCAAATTAAGGAGCGTTCCATGGCCATGACCATAGAACCGGGAGCACCACCATGGAAGGCCAGCCTTCCCTCAATTACGGGCCTTAAAAATGACTAATCAAATCAAATAACAAATATCATCGCTCAAGAATACAATTACATAATTACATATATAATTGCATCCAACTAAACGGAGGAGATTTTATGATAATTACATAATAAAATCAAATAACAAATATCATCGCTCACTCTCCCATGAAAAGGAAGGTAATTTTATGATAATTGTTTTCCCTTGAGGTATATTCATTTTATTATATCAAAACTCATATTGAAAATAAAGAATTATTACTGCACTTCATATTTCACTTAAAATTGTATAGATACCTATGTATTTGTATGATTTTTAATTACTTAATGGAATTTAAATATTTTTAGATGAAAATGTTCATAAAAATAAATTAGGATAACCTACAAAAATTTTATTTTAAAAAAAAGTTAGCCAAAAAAAAAAAACAAGGCTAAAATAATTATTTAATAATTTGAGATTAAAATTTTAAGCCATAACCATTGGTGGAGAAAAGCAATTTCTGGGTCATGGCTTAAAATTTTAAGCTAAATCCCCAATGGTTGGAGATGGTCTTAGTGTAAATAATATCGTTTATTCAAAATAATATTGTAAAGCTAATTCTCTCCTTCATATTACCATCCCCTTCCACCCCCCCCCCTCACACTTTCCTTTTTGTCTTTTTTCTTTACATAAAAAATTCAAAACAAAATGTTAATATGCCTTAATCGTAGCGGTTTAAACATGAGGGAATCCTACTACAAGGCAACGGTAAGTTTAGGATACCCGAAGTTCTTGAATTGTGTAGGGTACCAAGTACAAATCCAAGGATCATGCATGCAACTAATAAAAAGATCCGGCAGAGACTTAAAAAATGTCCAATCAAACACCCAACCCCATAATAAGGTTTTTTTTTAAAATAAAACTGCTAGTAACCGGACAGAGATTCTCTTCGAATCTCATCGTCCGGAGCTCAATGACCAGTTAATCTAACTTACTCAAATTGATTCTGACGGTCTTCACTAGCTCATTATATTGACACACTACACACAAATTAAGGACATAAATTTCCTAGTCCTTATGCTTCAGACACTAAGGCCCAAAAAGGATTCAAATTCCTAATAACATTGTCAGCTCTCATTTTCATACTTCAACGTAAACAATAATTCGAATTTTCTCTTCTTTAATTCACACAATAAAGATTAATTATGCCAAAAATCAACCAATTCTAAAATTATTTAGGCATCTAACAATTATTTGAACGGTTAAACGATTTTTAATTTAATAAATTATTTATAAAATTGATCTTTATAAGGCAAATGAAAAACATACTATTTCAATTATCATAGGACTTTGCAAGATGAGAAAAACAAATGGGAAAACAAAATGAGAAGGTTGGATTGAAAATGATCGGTAGCATTACTATTTCCATTCCCCCCTTCTCACCCCAATTTTCTCTCGCCTCGCCATACACCCCCTCTGTTTCTTACGTTATTTCCCTATCCTAGCCTTTCTCAACCTTCCACCCTCCTCTCCCCCTGTGTCTCTCCCCTTACATTCAGATCTGGACCTTGCCCTCCCAAGGGTACTGGTGCATTGGAATCCCGTTTTCGTCACTCTGCTTGGTGTTGTGATTTGTCGAAATCCATGATTAGATTTTAGCACAGCGCCTCCTTGGAGGTGTTGCTTTGGTTAGGGTTTGCAAATTTGGCGATGGGTCTGTCTGGGCCACTCTTATTGGTGGTTGCATTTTTCAGATCTGGAATTTCTGCCGTATGCAGTTCATCTTTGCATCTCTTTTGGACTTGTGGATGTAGCAGACCCAATTGGTGTTTAGGGTTTCTGCCGTCTTGTGCCTCAACACGACTGTGCTCTTTGCCTGAGGGTTCTTTCCCCTACTGGATAACGTCATTTTGTGGTTCCTTTCTCGGATTAATTTTTTTAACCTAGTTTAGTTTAATTTTAATTTAGTTTAGTTTTGAGTTAGTTTAGTCTAACTCTATCGCCTTGCCTGGCGAGTGTTGTGGACGCGCTACAACGATGACTATACTTGGTTTTCGCTTTGAGCGTTATATTATGTGGTCTCGTCCACTAACGATGACTTCATGTGGTCTTGCTCTCGCAATGACTTCATGTGGTCGAGCTATACGGCGGTAACTGTTTGCATTCACCCATACGAATATGTTATATATCGTTTATGTGACAGGTTTGTATAGGTGTAGTGGGAAGTTCTTGTATATGTAGTAGCTGTCTAGGGGTTACTATTATTGTCTCTTTTGCGCAAATTCACCTCTAGATCATTTTCTTGATCACTGAAGGATTGTATCCAATTGGCACCTATGTATTACTGTCGGATGATTAATGAAATAACAAATGTCGTTGTTGTCAAAAAAAAAAAATTGTAGACACAAAAACATTGGTGTAATGAAATACCAAATAAAGTTGATGACCTAATTTAGAAACATTGGTCCACCACGTTCCGGACGTTTATTTTTCTTTTGTGATAATATAATACACATCTCTACACAGAGGAAGGTACATATTTCATTCATTGCTAATAACGTATTTTCATCATATATAAGTATAATTAAAATCAATCAATTTCTTAATATTTATTTTCTATTAAAAAAATTCTTAGTATTTATATTTTATCATTTTTAGAAGAAATCATTTAAATCGAAGATTGTTTAGCCATTCAAAATATTAAATAAATAAATAAATTATTCATCATCAATATGCCAGACTTGGATCCTCTCCTGAGCCCAAGGAGAGGATCCTCCTGACCAAATGACTTGAACCGTTGGATGAAAATCCAACGGCTACAAACAGGGGGGTCCCTTTAAAGTTATAATAATTATAGCCGTTGGATTTTCATCCAACGGCCCAAATCCTTTGGTCAGGAGGATCCTCTCCTTGGGCTCAGGAGAGGATCCAAGTCCCAATATGCCAATTGGTGCTTACACCCGTTGATTTATTATGATAGTGACAGTTATGGCTTTGCCCATTTAAAATATTAGGTGGGGAGTGCAGTGAAGAAGTTGCATTGACTCATAAAAGTAAACTTCGAGCGGTGCATTGTCTTGGTGGATAATGCATTCTTTTTCAATTTAAAATGTTCATTTTAGACTCCAAAAGTTTTATAATTAAAATGAAAAATATACTCTAAGGAATGGACAATGACATTTTTGAAATGTCAATAACAATATCATTTTTAAATCTTGTTATAACCCATAATTATTTCAACCATATGACTTTCTTTTTCTTCAAGAACAAAAATAAGAAAATAAGGCGACGGAGATGTAACGTCAATGTTACGGTCCAGACCACCGTCAAACAGACAGGATGATCAGGTGAGCCAAATAGATAAAACGCGAAAGTCCAAATAATTAAGTAGGTTGCTACGAATAATAATGTTCAAGGAAAGATCGTTCTCCCAGTATTTGGGATTTGTTACCAAAATTTGGGTGCATGCAATTCCTTCTCAAACAAAATTTATGACCCAACTTAAAACCAATTCAAAACTACCTTTCGGGTTTCATTTATCCTTTTTTTTTGGGAACTTTAACGAAAAGCACCCGGTACTGTTCACTTTAACGAAAAACCACATTTTTACACTAAAAAGTCAATCCTGGTACTATTCACTTTACCCTTTATTTTGTCCTTATCATTAAAACTCAAACTTTTCAAGCCCTTTTCATTAGTTTTCCTTTTTTTTTTTGTTTCAACAAGAAAGATCCGGGTTTCATTTATCTGATAAGGGTTTCTGGGATATATAAATTAATATATATTAAGTAAATTTATTATATATCGTATAAATAAGTGTATGTTTATACTAAAGGGACACCTCACTCTTAGATATTTTCTGTTATGTAACAGTTGGAAATTAGTCATATGTGTTTTTGTTGTTAATCACACTGTTAGTGATTAATCTGGGGTCATTAGTAACTAAGCTTATTTAGCAAAGTGTATATAAACTCTCATGTATTACTTCCTGATTAAGAAATGAAATATACAGAAAGTATTCTTTCTATCTTGGTATCACTCGCCTCTTTGCTTCATCGCCTCTCGATCCTCTCATTTTCTTTCTGAGCGATTCACGATCTCTCTCTCGATCTTCAAGCTCTCTCTTGATTCTGCAACCATGGCGTCATTCACTTCTTCTCCTGATCTTGTTCCTCCGAATCCTGCATCGACTGAGTTCGTCGCCCCCAATTTCTCTGCAATGAACCCTAATTTCTCAAATTCGTCCATTTCTTCGATCACGATCCAGAATATCAGCTGTCTGGTACCTACGAAGCTAAAACTGACAATTACCTCGTCTGGAAAGCTCTTTTTGCTCCGATCTTCCGGCGCTATAAACTCACTGGCTTCGTTGATGGCTCCGAGCCTTGTCCACCGCCTTATCTTCTTGATGTGATTGGTCGTTCTACTGGCACTCCTAATCCTGCCTATGAAGCCTGGTATGAGAAAGATCAAAACATACTGATTTGGCTTAATTATACTCTCTTTGAAGAAATTATTCCCTTTACTGTTGGTGTGACTTCTTCCCGCGATCTCTGGCTTAATCTTGAGAATCGATTCGGGGGAGTATCTGCGGCTCACATTCATCAACTCCGATCTCGTTTACACACTATTGCTCAAGGTGATCTCTCGATCTCTGAATATCTGCAGCGCATCAAAGGTATTTCTGATGCTTTAATGGCGGCTGGTTCACCAGTTTCTGATCATGATCTCGTTGATGTCACTCTAAATGGCTTATCTGATGCATATGAATCTTTCATTGATTCTATTATGTTACGCATTTCTTCAACTACTCTGGATGAACTTCATGGTCTATTGATTAACAAGGAATTATTCATGAATCGCAAAAAGAAAGGCCCTGTCTCTTCCGCTCAAGAACCTTTTCAGGCCTTTGCTGCTCAATCTCAGGGTCCTCTTCTTCCTACACCACTTTCCTTTCCACAAGCTTATGCAGTGCAGTTTCATACTCCTCATGGATTTCAGAATAATCGTGGTAAAGGATCCTTTCAGCGTAACTATCGTGGTAACTTTTCCAAATCATTCAATAACTTTCGTGGCAATTCTAATCATCCCAGCAATGGCTCTGGCTCTTTCCGCAATAACTCTGGTAATCGCTCTCATTCTGGTGGCTTTTCTCGTCATAATACCTATTCTGGTGGTAAAAATCCTTGCCAAATTTGTCATTCCTTTGAGCATGAAGCACTTGATTGTTATGAAAGGATTAATCATGCTTTTGCTGGCAAAATACCTCATGCCAAGTTAGCTGCTATGTGTGTGCACACTACATCTAAATCTACCTCTCCTACTTGGCTTATTGACTCTGGCGCCACATCTCATATCACCAATGATAT
The DNA here is from genome assembly GCF_042453785.1 of Malus domestica. Taxonomy (NCBI): domain Eukaryota; kingdom Viridiplantae; phylum Streptophyta; class Magnoliopsida; order Rosales; family Rosaceae; genus Malus; species Malus domestica. Next base: position 10,952,306 of record NC_091662.1, read on the forward strand.
CTCTGCTATTCATTCCCCTATTCCCTATTCTGGCGAAGAGAAAGTGTATATTGGTGATGGGCAAGGTATGTCTATTCATCACTCTGGACATTCTGTGCTTAAAACACCATCAACTACATTTCGTTTGAATAATGTTCTACATGTTCCCATGATGAAGTTCAATCTTCTCTCTGCTTATCAGTTTTTAAAAGATAACAAGTGTGCTTTAACTCTTGATTCTGATGGCTCTGTAATCAAGGATCGCTCTATGGGGAGGATGCTTTTTCAAGGACCAGTTAGAGATGGTGTCTACCCTCTCCAAGGTATTCCTTCCACCTCTCCATACTCAGCATTTTTCAGTACTAAGGCTACACTCCAGACATAGCATATGAGGCTTGGGCATCCTTCTACAGCAATGTTTCAGAAGATTTTAAATAAAGCTTCCCTTCCTTCCAGTGGTGCTAAATCTGTAAATTTCTTTTGCACAGATTGTGCTATAGGCAAAAATCACAAGTTACCATTTTCTTCTAGTACTAGTGTTGTATCTGCTAGTCTTGAGTTGATTCACTGTGATGTTTGGGGGCCATCTCCAGTGCTTTCTGTTAGTGGTTACAAGTACTATGTGCTATTTGTAGATGAGTTCACTAAATACACTTGGTTGTTTCCTCTGAAAGCAAAATCTGAGGTTTTCTCTGTATTTGTTAGTTTCAAAGCATATGTTGAAAATATGGTTGGCAATAAAATCAAGACTTTCCGATCAGATTCTGGTGGTGAATTCACATGTTCTGCATTCAATTCTTTTCTTGTTCACCATGGTATTTCTCATCAATACAGATGTCCTCACACTCCTGAGCAAAATGGATGTGTTGAGCGTAAACACCGTCATATCACATAAACTGCAAGAACTCTTTTAGTAGCTTCCAGTGTTCCTCACAGATATTGGGTTGAAGCTTTCTCTACGGCCTTGTATCTCATTAATAGATTGCCCTTATCCAATTTGGACAAATCTCCTTGGGAGTTACTCTTCAACACAGTCCCCGATTATTCCAAGCTTAAGACTTTTGGATGCAGCTGTTATCCATGGCTCAAACCTTATGTATCATCTAAGCTTGCTGGGAAAAGTTCTCTCTGTGTGTTTCTTGGTTATAGTTTGCAGCACAAGAGCTACAGGTGCTTAGATGTTCAAACACATCGTTTGTACATCTCCCGACATGTTCTTTTCAATGAAGATCATTTCCCTTTTCAATATTCTCCACCATCTCTGTGTGTTTCAGGGTCCTGCACCATTGGAATCTGCATCCTCTGCTGCTTCATCTCCTTTTACACTACCTTTTCCAGTTTCAAAAACAAGTTCTCCTCTGTAAGCTTCTTCATCCATGGGTAGCCCTGCTCACTCTGTACCTATTCCAGATCACTCATCAGCATCTTCATCTCCACATTCCACTCCCTCACACGTACCTACTGCTTCTCCACCACCTATTCCTTCTCAGCTCTCTGCTGCTTCTCCACTACCTGCTGTCTCTACTAATACTCATCCAATGGTGACACGGTCCAAGGCTGGTATTTTTAAACCCAAAGTATTGGCTGCAACTAAACATCCAATTGATTCCAGCAGTTTTGTTCCTACCACTTACCTACAGGCTTCCAAACATGATCATTGGATGCAAGCAATGTCTGCAGAGTTTCAAGCCTTACAAACTACAGTTACCTGGACTCTTGTACCTCCCTCTCCTCATCAGAATATTGTCGGGTGCAAATGGGTTTTTCGAATCAAGCGAAAACCTGATGGTTCCATTGATCGATACAAAGCCCGTCTTGTCGCTAAGGGATTTCATCAGCAAGAATGAGTTGACTTTCAGGAGACATTCAGTCATGTTGCAAAGCCAATCACCATTCGCATTTTACTCACTCTTGCAGTCCAACAAAACTGGTTTCTTAATCAACTGGATATCAGTAATGCCTTTCTTCACGGCACTCTTCAGGAAGAGGTTTTCATGCAGTAACCTCCTGGCTTTATTGATTCCACCAAATCCTCCTATGTCTGCAAGCTTAACAAGTCTCTTTATGGCTTGAAACAGGCTCCTCATGCCTGGTATGATAAACTTTTTTCAGACTCTGATCTCTTTTGGATTTGAAAACTCTAAATCTGATTGCTCTCTCTTTGTTCAACACAAACCCTCTCTGATTATCGTTCTAGTGTATGTTGATGATATCCTAGTGACTGGTCCACATTCCTCTGCTTGTCAAGAGTTCATTCATCAGCTCAGCACTCAATTTCCTGTTAAAGATTTGGGTCCTCTTTATTTTTTCCTTAGTCTTGAGATTCAACGAACTACTGAAGGTCTCTTTCTCTCTCAAGGGAAATATGCTCATGATCTGCATGTTAAAACTCATATGGATGGTTGCAAACCATGTTCCACTCCACTTAGCACAACTAAGTTGGATCACACTGGTCCCTTACTTGATAATCCATTCGAGTACAGATCTATTGTGGGTGCTTTACAGTACCTCACTTGGACCTGACCGGATATTTCGTTTGCTGTCAACCAAGTTTGTCAATTCTTTCAGTGTCCCCGAGAATCACATTTTCAAGCAGTCAAACGAATTTTACGTTTCCTCAAAGGTTCAGCTCATCAAGGTCTGTGGTTCAAGAAAGGTTCCTTACATCTTACCGCATTTTCTGATGCTGATTGGGCTGGCTGCATCTTTGACAGACGATCAACCAGTGGTTATTGTGTGTATTTTGGTCCTAACTTGATTAGCTGGAGTGCAAAGAAGCAACATACCGTTGCTCGATCGTCCACAGAAGCTGAATATCGTTCTCTTGCTTACACAGCTGCAGAATTGACATGGATCTGCAAAATTCTTCATGATCTCCATTTCCCACTTCGACAGGTGCCCCACCTTTGGTGTGACAATGTCTCTGCCATTTCTTTGGCATCCAATCCCGTGTTTCATGCTCGAACGAAACATGTCGAGATTGATTACCATTATATAAGAGAACTTGTTTTAGCCAATCTGGTTAAAGTGCAACATGTCAGTACTCATCATCAAGTTGCTGATATTCATACCAAGGCACTTCCCAAATCCAGATTCAAGTTGTTACAGTCCAAGCTTTCTCTCGGGTCTCCTCCGTTTAGCTTGAGGGAGGATAAAGGGACACCTCACTCTTAGATATTTATGTAACAGCTGGAAATTAGTCATATGTGTTTTTGTTGTTAATCACACTGTTAGTGATTAATCTGGGGTCATTAGTAACTAAGCTTATTTAGCAAAGTGTATATAAACTCTCATGTATTACTTCCTGATTAAGAAATGAAATATACATAAAGTATTCTTTCTATCTTATACTTACAAACATACATAATTGTATTGGGATACATAATTGTATTGTTTATACTTATAAACATACATAATTGTATTGGCAAGTGTCCAGGCAGGCTAAGCGAGTGCTTAAGCTTCCATTAAGCAGAAACCTAAGGAGGTCTATGCGCCATTTTTTAATTTTCAAACGCTTTGAAATTAATCGGAACGATGACTAAACGTCTAAAGCTTAGACGAGGATTTTTAGAACAATGACTTCAACATAACATACAAGGAAAACTTGATCAAACTGTTGTTGCCACGAGACAAGCCCAAAAGAACTCAAGGATGATGAAAAAGTCAGACACTCTGATGATGAACTGATATGGAACCATTTCGTATCCATACCAACATGAAATTTATATTCAACACCGCCAGTGAAGCGACTGGAAAAGTGAAGTAAACACGTGAGGAGCCAGTAACACATGAACACAAAATTAAAATAATTACTAGGAGAGATTCACAAATAACCTTACTAAAGAAGCACTTATGGACGGAAATTCCAAAAGAATTAACAATTCCAGTAACGCATGAAAGTAAAATTTAAAAGAAAGACAAACATCGAAGTGCAGGGAGAGGGAGGGAGAGGGGAAGGGAGGGAATGACGATGAGGTGATGGGGAGTGAGGAGAACTGATAAGAGGAAGAAGAAAGGCTGGGAGGAGGGGAGAGGACTGCCACCGGCCCCACATCAGAGCATGGAGCCGGCGATAGTTATATCTCTTCTTTTGTCATTCGTCATAACGAGAAGAATTTACCAATTACATATGTATGCATTGCGTGACAAATTATAAGATATGTATGCATTTTCTCTTTGTTGTTTACATGACACATTACAAGAAAATAAAGGAAAAGAGTCGTGTTAGTACCAGTCGCTCGTGATTATGTGATGCAACGACAACCGTTGATCATGATGGGATCCACATAGATCAACGTTTGTTGTTCCCCGCTACACGCAACGACGGACACAAACATCTTCCTTGATAAAATTTGTTTCTCTTGTGACGTTGCTGGAGACATTTGGTGGGTAGCATTGATTGACTTCAGGAGGTACACCAACTGCAACTATCTGATTAGTTGGATAATTTTAATGCAACACAGCGCCTTTATTTTAAATCGTGGAGATTTTTGGAGTTAGGGCATACCAGTTACGTACCACCATGGAAGCAGTGAGAGAAGTGGAGGAAACTTTGTCTGAGCTCAGGCAAACATTCAAAGGTGGCAGAACCAGAAGCATTGCATGGAGGAAAAAACAACTCAGTTCGCTTCTCAAGCTTGTGAATGACAATGAGGAAAACATTTTCAGAGCACTCGATCAAGATCTTGGCAAGCACCCTGTTGAATCTTATCGGGACGAAGTAAGAATACTTCTTCAAAATTGTGTTACGATGGCACGGACGTCTATTCCTTAATTGTCGAAATAATAAGACATCGATATTAATTATTTTTGTCGATAAAACATAGCGACATGTTATTGATGTATTTGAGAAATTAACCAAAAATATAGTTTTTCAACTCTCAATTACTGAAACGCTTAGTTTTTCAATATGTCGTCAATATTTTATCCCCAAAAAAAAAAGGTTTCTGTACAGTAATTGGATAATTCTGTTTTGCTGTTTGATTGTAGATTGGAGTTGTGAAAAAATCAATCAATCATACTTTGAGCAATCTGGAGAAATGGGTTGCTCCTAAAAAGGTAACTCGAATTTAGCTAAAATTTTGAATAAGAAAGTGAGCAGAAGCATGTTCAAAGTCAAACACAAAGATATGAAGCATTGCTGATTTAGGTTTTGTTATTTCCGTCACCTATGTGAATTTCTGGCATCCGGGAAGGTGGGATTACCGTTGCCTATGTTCCCGACGTCTGGGTGGCTGCTGCCCGAACCCCTCGGCGTAGTTCTCGTATTTGCATCTTGGAACTTCCCAATATGTGAGTGCAGTTGCTTTGTCATGTCTATTTATTTTTTACGATAACAGTGGCAGTAGTATAAAAAACTGTTCAAATGAATATGACTGTACATTTTGCATCTAAGCAGATCTTCTAAACTGCAAGTATTATATCTTCGTTAATCCTTAATTTTCGGCGTTTATGTAGCCTTGGCATTGGACCCTATGATCGGAGCAATAGCTGCAGGGAATGCAGTTGTTCTAAAACCTTCAGAGCAAGCGCCCGCGAGCTCTTCCTTTCTTGCCAACACCATCCCTCAATACATGGACAGTAAAGCGGTTAAAATTGTTGAGGGCGGAGCAGAAATCAGTGAACTCCTCCTGCAGCAGAAGTGGGACAAGATATTCTTTACTGGTATAGATTTTCAGAATCACCTCAGAATACAGAAGTTCATTGACAATGAGCGTACCTTGTTGTAAATATTAATTTGCCTTCCAAGATAAATCTTGCAGAAGTCAGCAGGTCGGGCGTATTGTCATGTCTGCAGCTGCAAAGAATTTGACACCGGTTGCTCTGGAGCTGGGTGGAAAATGCCCGATTATCCTAGATTCCATCTCAAGTCCTTCAGATTTAAAGGTTTTTCGGAGTAACTGCAATTTTAAAGGATGTGGAAGAAGTCTTAAACTATAGACTTAATCGTGTTGCTTTCATCGTGTTGGCCCGCAGGTGGCAATCCAAAGAATTGTAGGAGGGAAATGGGGACCTTGCAATGGACAGGCATGTATCGGAGTTGATTATATGCTCGTTGAGGAAAAGTTTGCTCCCACTGTGGTATGTATAAATCTTTTCTCTACGGTATGTGTAAGGACTAATGGTCTATTGTCTTTGAGATGATTTCATGTACAATTTGTTTGTAATTCAGATTGAATCGCTGAAGAAAACAATCAAGAGGTTTTATAGTGAAAGCCCAAAAGATTCAAAATGCTTAGCCAGAGTCGTAAATAAGCGCCACTTTGAGAGGCTGCGCAATCTCTTCAAAGACCCTCCCGTTGCAGCTTCCATTGTACATGGTGGTTCACTTGATGAAGAAAACCTGTAAGTTCTCAATCCTTTTAGTAGGTCTCCCGCTTGTCGAATCTGGTGAGATAACTCAGAAGTAACTGTTGTTACAGTATCAGTAGAAGCTTATCGATTCTGTTCATCGAACTTTTCAGGTTCATGGAGCCAACAATCTTGCTAGATCCTCCACTCAATGCTGCAATCATGACCGAAGAAATCTTTGGCCCACTGCTTCCAATTATCACTGTGAGAGATTGATGCAGCCCTTGTGAGATTATTTGACTCTCCAGAAATATTGTTCTGAAGAACTTCCGATTTGATTTGTGCAGGTGAAAAAGATTGAAGAAAGCATAGAGTTCATAAACTCAAGGCCGAAACCTCTAGCCATCTATGCCTTCACTAAAGATGCAAACTTCAGGAGAAGGGTTTTGTCCGAGACATCCTCAGGAACCGTGGTTTTCAATGACATCTTGATTCAAGTACTGCATCTTTCTATTCGTACTTTTCTTTTCCTATTTGATTTTTCAAACAATAGAGGGGGCAAAAGATCTAACGTCATCGCAAATATTTCTATGTGCAGTTTGTCTGTGAAGCTCTACCGTTTGGTGGTGTTGGTCAGAGTGGCTTTGGGAGGTACCATGGAAAGTATTCTTTCGATACTTTCAGCCATGAGAAAGCAGTTGTGCAAGCAAACTTCTTCATTGAATTTGGGTCTAGATATCCTCCATGGAATGACTTCAAAAACAATATCATCAGATCCGCCTACAATCTCGATGACCTCAATTTAGTTTTGCTCCTGCTGGGACTGAAGAGGTAGAATTAACACCGAGTCATCTAAGTGAACTTCGCATTATATTTTCGGCTTCTGTTAGTAATATGTTATGTATTTCTGATCATTTATCTTTGTTTTCGGCAATTTGTAATTTGATACTGAAACTATTTGCTGAGAAGTAGCAGGTGACTGGATTGCAAATTTTTTCAAAGCATAGCAAGACCAAGACTAAAGCAAAAACACTGAAGAACTTCATAAAATTGAACTAAATTTTGTACAATCCGAAAAGCGCCTCTACAGCCACTTCTACTACGAAATTTCAAAAATGTAACTAGAGCAGGGAGCAAAACCAAAACCAAAACCTTCCTCTTAAGAATTTCAAAGATTATAAAGTTCTTGATCCTGCAGTTAATTCAGGATTTTATCCCAAGGCTGGAAATTGATCATCCTTCATTTCGAATGAAGCATCAGGTTTTTTCCCACCTCCCCGCTGAGAGCAGTTTCCAAATCCACCACCCTGCTGCAGCAGATGAGGCCCTTTAAATCTACCATCCTGCTGCCCACGAGGCCCTTCAAATCTACCATCCCGCTGCTCACGATGCTCTTCAAATCTTCCATCCCGCTGAGCACGCTGTCCTTCAGTTCTACCATTCTTCAGTGAATCATTCCCTTCAAGTTTATCACCCTTCTTTGGTCTGCAGAACTCATTGATATTAAAAGTCTGCGTCTTGATCTTTCTCATGGAAGCACCATCTTTCCTCTTCTTAACTTCTGCAGACTTTTCTTGGCCCTCGGGCACAGACATTTTCTCCTCCAATTTCTTCTTCCCAATAACTTGCATTGAATCAAACTCCTTAACAAGAGCTTCAGTCCTCTCAAAATCCCCATCGACGCTTTTGTTCGCAGCCTCCGAATCCTTCTTCTTGGCACCAAGAGCCTTCTCCTCATACTCTTTCAGAGTGTACTCCTTGGTAATCTTTTTATCCTCTTGAACACTTGCAGGAGCAGCAGCCGTGTTTTCGCCTTGGATCTTATCCTTGTTCTTCTTCATCTTTTTCCGAAGACTTCCATTGATATTCGGCTTCTTTTCCTTCTTGTCAGAGATCTTTCTGCTGACACTTCCATTGGCCCCTATACCATGCAATTCAGAATTATTCCCCTGCTCCTCACTGCCCTCTTCTTGTTGCTGTTTCTCCTTCTCCTTTTCCAACCCCTCACCATTGTTGTTACCCTGGTTGTTTTCGGTATTGTTGTATCCTCTCCTTTCTTGATGACTATGGTCTCTCCATCTGCCTCGCCCCTGCCTCTGACCTCCAAACCTACCTTGAACCCTTTGCTGATCATCACCGCCGCCCTGCACCATCTGCTGATCATCAACGCTGTGATTATGATGATTAGGGTTCCGCCGAGCGTGATAATCTTGCCAACACTCACCATCAAAACCATTACCAAGCACATTAGCTTCATCAACTTCCACATTCTCACTCTGATTACTTCCCTGTTGGCCTCCGTTAACCGCTCTGTAATACTGCCTTTTACCACCATAATAACCACCGTTTCTCCTTCCATAGTGTTGCCTTCCATCATTAACCGCCACTCCTCCACCCTGACTCTGACTTCTCTGTTGATAACCACCGTTACCCTCTCTGAAATACCGCCTCTGACCATTGTAACCGCCGTTACCCCTACCATAATTTTGGCCTGCATTCTCAACTTTTCCTCCCTCTCCTCCCTGGCTCTGACTCATCTCCTGGGAGCCGCCGTTGCCATCCTTGTAATACCGCCTCCGACCATAATAACCTCCGTTACCCTTTCTATGATTTTGGCCACCATTCTCAATCTGTCCTTCTTCTCCTCCCTGGCTCTGAGTCCTCTCTTGATAACCGCCGTTACCCTCTCTGTAATACCGCCTCCGGCCATAATAGCCGCGATTAACCCTCGTGTAATTCTGGCCTCCATTGCCTCTGTAATTATTGTACTTCTCAGAACCAATACTAGCAGCACTGGATGCAGATTGCGCTTTCTCCGCTGCCTTCTTCTTCTCCTCCTCCTCTTTGTTCTTCCTCTTTTCCTCCTTCACCACCGCAAGAAACGCAACCTCCGCCTTCGCGTCCACGACGCTGATGAAATCGCCGTCATCCAAGAGACTGAAAGGGTTGATGTGTTCAACCTCAGCCATGGAATCTAAAGCCAAATTTCGGTAAACAAACAGGGAGAGAGGGAGAGAGGTTTGCTAGGGTTTTTCTGATCTCAAAGAGAGACCAGGCGCAAGAAATAGGGGCTCTCAATCTTGGCTGTATTTATTGGCGCAATACTTTGACCTACCAACCCTACTTACTTACCTTGCTTGCGCTGCAAGGCGAAATCAAATCCTACAGTTGTAGATAGATACTTCCCTTTTTTTGAAATTGATCTGTTCTTGCTCTCCAAGTAAATTACTTGCTACTTTTTTTTCTGACAATTTTTTCCTCAGAGCTGTTAATCCCCCCCCTCAAAAAAAAAAAATCCCCTATGTCAAATGACATGTTTACCCCCTATGTCAAATGACGTAAATACCTAAATAATCCAGAACCCTTCTCTCTCCCTCCTCCCTCTTTCAGACCTCTCCCAGTCCAGCCCCACTCTCTAGAACTCGCATCCCAAAAATAAGGTGGGAAGGAGGTTGTTGTCGAATTGAGTCGGATGATGTTAATTGTATCTAGGATATTTCTTGAATAAAAGTAGGTGGAGAAAGAGTATTAAGTATTTTTAACTTTCTACGGTGGGTAAAATTATAAGGTGGGTGAGAAAATAGGACAATGAAATGGGTCTAGTAACACTTGTTTAAATATATTAATATATGGTTTCACTTCACATGTCCACTTTTTTACTTTTTATTAGAATTTCATATGTTAATATTTTGTAATTCGAATGATTTGGATTACGTTGTAAAGTTCAAAAAATCAAATATTCAGTCACTTAATTTGTAATGATATTTTGGTTCACTTATAAGTGAAATGTTTTATCACATATGGTACCTGACATTTGAGAAACTCATCACTTTCATCCATAATCTTTCACATCAACCAATTTTGTCCCTTACGTTTGTCTCCACGCATTATTGCTTAACATTATTTTTGACCAATTATAATAGCAGGGTACAAAGCAAAACATTTAAGATGAAATTAATTAATTTCAAACATGAGGAACGAAAATGACAAGTTCTCCAAACATCATGCATCATTTTCAATAAAATCCTATTGAAATTTATCGATAAATCATCGACCAATAGTTTATATTTTAAGTAACTGCAGTGACTCCACTCACTCATAGAGATCTTTTCCCGATCCCAACCACTCAGATCCTTGTTTTTCCGTCTTCTTCAAAGTCTAAGTTGGCATCGTGGCTTCCTTGGAGCTGGTTATCGGTAAAAGTGTAGGTGTCCTCAACGATGTACTTTAGGTCGTCGTTCTGAAATTACACCATTTTCGACTATAGAAAAGCTCACAGATTAACTAAAATCCGCATCAAGCATTCAATCAAAACCAATAGTGCAAAGGAATTACCTAAAATCGGGAGAAGAATTTAGCTATGCGGGTGAGATCCAAATGGATGAAATCCGGAGAGTATCCTATCCTGAAAATAGTGACTTGCATTCCAAACAAACACAATTATATAATTGTATTATTAATTCAGATGTCGTAAGTTAATCCTCTCCTAAGAGCATCTCTAGTAGAGTCTCTCAATAGGGACAACCACCATATAAAATAGGTATAAAACATATATAGAAACAAAATGAATCTCCAATGGATCAAAAGTGAGTTCCTAAAGCATAGGGACTGCGTAAGGACAACCTTGAGTGGAAAACAAGGCTCACAATCTTGATTGTAGCTTTTAATGCTTTTAATTCATTAAAAATGGTTAACATAAACAAAAAAATGTGCGACTTGAGTGGAAAACGGTACCCACAATCTTGATTAAAAAAATTTCTTTCAATGCTTTTAATTAATTAAAAAACGGTTAACATAAGCAAAAAATGTGCACATAAATAAATTATCATGTGAAACAATAAAAACTTCAAATTTATAGATTCTACTATAAGGACTCCACCATTGGAGGCAATATTCCTTTAGAGACACAAAGATTCTCTTTAAGTTCTTAAATGACTCCTCAAAAGTGGTGGTACTTCCATTGGAGATACTCTGGAGAATTTATCGTATATAGCCAAAATTTTGCATACAAATTTAAAAATATCAGTTTTTATAAAATATTTCAAATATAGCCAAAACTCCACTTGAATAGACCCAATTGCCCTTAAAATTTATACCTAATTACGTCAAAACCCTTTCAAATCCTGTGTTGTTGTTGATGAGGTTTTGGGAGTGGTAAATTGGACACGCATGTATATTAGTTACAACCATGGTTGAACAAGGAAGACACCATGAATGTATGTCAGCTGCATCATTGCGAAAATGGAAACGCTTTCTACTTGTCTACCCTAAATATAAAATTTGAAGAACTCTACCACAAAAATAATGTTCAAAGAATAAATTAGATTATTAGAACAGATGGGAGGGGGCCATGGAAACGACCATTAAATCAAAAGGATCCAAACGCGTTGTAATTGTTGGACTGGGCATGCTTTTCATGCTCAATATCCATCTCTTAATTAAATAGCTAATTTAATTTCAGTGATCCAACAAATATGCAAAATGCCATGAGAACGTGTAATGGCATTTTCCATGAAAGTTTCTGCAAAATACCAATTGAATCTTGCACAAAAACATACATAAATTGTATTTTTGTGTAATTTTCTTCATGGTTTTGGTTGTAAGTTTGTCAATTGTGAATTGAATTTGAGAATATAATTGGCTCAATTCCATCAGAACAGATACCATATCTCTTTCTATATTTTCGAATTACAATATGGAACCCTAAATTGAATAGGAATAAAAAAGAACGAACAGAAAAAGCACATCTCCTTTGTGTGTGGTTTTTTAAGTAGGAAGGTATTTTGTTATATTAATGTGAGGTTTTGGGTAGATTTAAAGGAAAACTAGTGAAAATGGTTTGAAAACTTTGAGTTTTAATGATAAGGACAAAATAAAAGATAAAGTAAATAGTACCAGAATTGATTTTTTAATGTAAAAATATGGTTTTTTGTTAAAATGAACAGTGCTTGATGTTTTTCATTAAAGTCTCCTAGATTTAAAAGATTTTATAAAAATTGACATTTATGAATTTAAAAGCTAAATTTTGACTATAAACTATAAATTCTCGTTATCCTGAGTCCCCATCCCAACCATCAAATAGAGTCAACCAAAAAAAAGGTTGACGAGAATTGGATTATTACCACAAAAAACTCCTTTTAGGGGATAGACTGGTTAGGAAACAAGGAGCCGTGTATGGACGCAGCCGCACATCGTCATTGTCTGCGGGAGCTCCTATCGTATACCTCAGCACTAGCCAATCAGAACGCGCCAAAACCAGAGAATGCCCCGCCCCGCACGGTGTTGGCCATGAGAGGGGGAGCTATAAGCATCCGAATCACCACCAGATTCAACCCCCAACGACCCCGACCACGGCTACCCTTCTGTGCGCGCACCACCATCCACAATAACTCCATGGCCGACCGCGACGGCGATGCGGCAGCAGCAGCAATTAAGACTCGAGTCCCTCAACCGATTGAAGCAGCGAAGCCGAAAGAGGAAGAAGGACAGTCAGCGGAGACATCACCTCCGCCTCCGCCGCCAGAGAAGCCGGAGCCGGGCGATTGCTGCGGCAGCGGATGCGTCCGGTGCGTGTGGGATGTGTATTACGACGAGCTCGACGAATACAACAAGCTGTACAAATGTGATTCCAACTCCAAATCTTCATAGCTTGAATTCGAATTGATGTTGTAGATCTTAAGATTTTTGTATCCAGATTGAACATTCACAATTTAAACAGAATTTTTTTTTTTTGGTATTTTTCTGCCTGAATTTCTCGATGAAAATTAAATTTAGAAGAAAAACAAATAAAAATTAGGGGAATTTGATAAACGGGCCCGCCAATTAATGGGCCCGGCCCACGGATTCTGATATAACGCGAAATGATAAAATGCTGGGAATGTCGTTACAGCGGGATCGCGGTGTCGTGGAGGGAAGATGCGTAGGTCAGAGTTCATGGGCGTTGCTGTGATCGCGGCGGTGGCGGCGGCTCTGCTACTGTTTGGAAACGCCGTCGCTGTGGAGGCTTCGGCTTCGTCTTCGGCGGCGTTCGTGCAGAACGCCATCTACTCCAACAAGATTGCCATCTTCTCCAAATCCTATTGCCCGTACGTCATCTCCCTCAAACCTTGAAATTCGTAGAGCAATCAAATTGTAATTTCAGAATTATTTGTAGCTCAATTTTATAATTTTGAAAAATATTTATTTGCATCGTTTTACTAATTTGCATCAACATTTGTTTTATTTATATCCAGGATCATAACATCTTCAGATATTTCACTAAGTTGTTCGTTTCTGTGCTAGTAGTGGGTTCAATGCTTTCTGAATTCTGTTCAGCTATCTGTTATATTTTGTTTCTGTTTTAGTAATGGTTTATGATTTCGACGTAAATATTGCGAAAAGAACTCTGTCCATGCCTCTGTGTGTTAATTTAACACTGTTTGGATGAAGAAATTTAAGATTACTAAGGAATTTTAAAATGACGGAAATTGAAATGACAAGATTTTATTTTTTAGAATTTGTAAATTTTCTTGTTTGGTCAATCTAAAAGAACAATGGAATTGAATACTGAATTTGTTATTTTTAAACTCTAAATCATAGAAATTGGGAAATGACACCTATTTACATGGAATTTGAACTTGGGAATTGGAGGCCCCAAATTCCAAGTTTTTTTTTCCACGCGGAAATTCTAAATTTCTATGTTTATGAATCCAAAAAAGGGAATTGGTGCATGTCAATTTATAAATTCTGAATTTTACCAAAATTCCAAGTTTATTTCCCTCGTCCAAACATAGTGTAAGTGATTCTGGAATGAGGATTCTGGCATTGTGCGTTGTTTTGTGGCTAGGTATTGCTTGCGTGCCAAGCGCATGTTTGCCGAATTACATGAGCATCCGTTTGTTGTCGAACTTGATCTTCGAGGTATGAAATGGTTAGTCTTTTTTTTTTTTAATCTTTGATGAGCTGGTTATGTATAATGTAAAAAGGGTTTGGATTTGACTCTGAAAAGATGTGTGTTTAGATGATGGAGCTCAAATTCAGAGTGTTCTTCTAGATGTGGTAGGCCGAACCACTGTCCCGCAGATTTTTGTGAATGGAAAGCACATTGGCGGCTCTGATGGTGAGCTCTCATCTGTGTTTGTCCTTGTTTTGATGCTTTTCATCTGGCGTTGTTTCCTTCAATCTGCTTTTTTAATTTGTGACTTTTACAATTCAGACCTCAAAGCGGCAGTTCTGAGTGGCCAGCTTCAGAAGCTTCTTAGTATAAGTTGAGGAGATATGTTAGATTAAGAAACACGAGCGCAGATGTGAAGCTGCATATGGGGATTAAAGAGTTAGTTCTCTGACTTTGATGTAGCTAAAATGATTTTTCTGTCTGCAAATAATAATTGATGTAATGTTGAATTAGCACAATCATCGATTTTCCACAGCATTTGAGAAATCATATGTATTTGATGACTAGCAATCTCGGTTTTTCTATTTTTGATACACTAAGACTTTCTGCTATCCAAATAAAAAGCATTGAATTCAACAACTGTTTCTTTTGTTGATGACACTGATAGAGAAACGATAACGCCTTCATTTTCTACGTTAATGTAATGTATATGCGTCTTGCATATGAGTTTTCAATCATTACATGTATCTCGCAGGTTTACATGCATTTAACAACATGAACAAATACATACAATCTTGTTCAGTCATGTAGCAAAACTAGGTTGCATCCGAAATGAGCATGATGCTAAAAACTGGTTAGCACATCACTGGTTCCAGAGTACAAACAGTTTGAGAGCACGGTATATGAGCTGAATGCTGTGTTTCTGTGTATGTTAAGAAGAATCTCTATCTGCATATGTGGTTGGCCGCCAGTTGCCTTTCTGTGCACTGAGCATTCCTTCTTGGTTTTTGGAGACGGTTAGACTAACCTCCCAATGCAGGGACTTCAACAAGTTCTCAACCTCCCCAATTGTGCTCGACTCATCCCGGACTATAAACTTACCTCCTGGTCTGACAATCCGATCAACCTCTGCCAGTACCGGAGCGAGTTTGCATCTGGGAAGCGAAAACAGGTACATCTGCTTTACCATGACTTAGAGATCATAAAAATGAATAGCAACATAGATTTAAGTTGTACCTCTTTTTAAGCTTTGAAAAGAGATGATCTGCATGAAGTAGGTCATAGCTTCTGGGGTAAGTGCTAAAGGATTCACACCAATCATGGTAAATTCCGAAAAGACCCCGTTCGTAGATTATGGGGAGTGTATCCGGTGAATCTATATTCACCACATTCATGACCCACACTTTAAGGTCCTTCAGAGCTGCAGCAAACCTGCACTCATGAGCACAACATAGTTGAGAGATTACCACTTAGAATTAAGTAAACCTAATCGAAAATCATCGATTAATGAGTAGTACCCTCCATAAACAGCTCTCATGTCCATACAATTTCTGACGTTCGACCAGTTGATACCCAAACTCTTCATGTAAGTGTTACTGATAACACGTTTCCAGTGCTCATAATCTGTTGAAAAATCTTGGGGTGCTGGCTTCCCATAGATGCCCATCTGGGAGCTGTTTAACCAGTAAGGTGGAGTCTGCAGGCGACTAGGCCACTTCTCAGGCCATTTAGTCCCTCTCTCCAATTTGTCTGTGGGTGCCCGGTGCATGCATGCCTGCAGAGGTACGTACCTGTAGAGAATTATGTATATATAGCCCCGGGTCATGATAAACTTAGACCGTGAAATTAGGTCATCAACGGAAACTTAGTTACCAGGCAGCATTAGGGTCGTCGTCGTTTTTGCACATAGGAGGCTGCTTTTGCTTTCTTTGGTCATAGCACTGGTTTGAGGTTGGTTTCCGGTAGATGGCGGCCCCAACTGAATTTACCTTGTCCTTCTTGATGGCTACAACCTCCCAACACATGGAGGCCGTTAGTGCCGACATTTCTACAAAATTGAAACGACCTCTATATCAAACAGTTTGAGGTTTGTTGTTATCAGACTGTCAATCTAACATGACAAGAGAACGAACATTCCTCGTTAAACTATACTCGTTCATAACAAATTTGGTACCCTACCCTTCCATATTTCGATATCCTCTTGTTCCTTCCTGTAAACAGGAGTGGCTGACCACACAAAGTAACCCCCAGGCCGCAGAACCCGATTCAATTCCAAAAGAAGCATACCACCTGCAGTGTCATAACAAAGTAACCATAACAGCGTGTGTAAATTATAAATGTGCGTGGCCTGTTAGACAAATGTTTATATTGTCAGACTTGTGAGCCTAAACCACACGTTCTGACAAACCTTCTATGTGCCAAGGGACTCTGCATCGCGCACAATGCACGACATCGAAGACCCTGCTGGGGAAGGGCAGCCTCTGAGAACCCATGACTGCAGAGATTGCAGGTATGCCTCTCTCAAGGGCAAACTGGACTTGTGCTTCGTGTTCATCTTTGGGAGCAAACGACATCGTTAGAACGTCTCTCTCGAAGAGATATCCGCCAAAGCTTGCAACCCCACAACCAACGTCCAATATAACTCTAGTGTGCTTTCCCCATGCGATCTTCGGGACTGCCTGCATGCAACTTAACAACATTATAAGACCGATGTGCGCATTATGATAACGGAGCACACAACGGCGGAATTAGAAATTTATATTAGACGTGGAATTAAGTATTTATAATGCGATGAGCTAAACTTTTTTTTTTTTTTTTGGGGTTATCACAAGCCGGTCTGCCGATCAGCTGGGAGTGTGAACGGATAAATCATATGAAGGAAATCAATGGTGAAGGGATACTTACGTTTTGAACGAAATCAATGTACACGAGGGCGCCATGTATGAACTGGGTCCCGCCACCGGGAAACGTCAAAAACTCACCGGAAACCTTCACCCAGTTCTGGTGGCCCTTCACCTCCGCCAGCAACGTGTGCGGCACATTATGATACCATATCTGCCAGACCACAATAAAAGAATTACACCTGCACAAATCCAACCGTTCAAATAATTCAATCACACACGATCCTACAAATCATGCATGTTTCGCACCTTGTCTCGGCTTTTCGGCCACGCGATGGACTTTTGGTATCCTTCCGGAAGTGGGACCAGGCAAGTGGGCCCCTCCTGGGGGCAGTGCCGCTCGCGGTGCTGGAAGTGTTTGGTCGAACGCAGTTTTTTCAGAGCCTTCTCGTTGTCCAAACACGGTATATAATCCGGACCCGCCGTGACGTTGCAGAGCTGCCACGTGTAGCCGTAGATGCCGTCCTGACCGGCCGATTCGTCCTTGCGCCTCTCCTTCTCGTTCTCCGACTGCGCCGCCTGCGTCGACCACGACTTCTTCGACTCCTTCGACTCCTTCCGGACCGTGTTGTCCCCGCTCAGTAACGAATCGCCCGAGTTGGACTCGGTTGTTGGAACCTTGCTTTGATTGGCTGCATTGGCGCCGCCGTCCTTCTTGTTCTTCTGATCGGAGTCGGAGTCCTGCCGGGTTTTTTCTGGATTCTGTATGTTCTGATCGGTTGGTGTTTTTGAAAAGTCCTGATAGGTAGATTCCTTGCTTTGTACTTGCAAGTTCGCAGCTGCATGGCTCGTCTCGTCCGAGAACTGCAACTCTCCGCTTTTGATCGCGTTGGATTCCGAATTCTGCTGCTGCTGCTGATAGTTTTGGGATTCTTGCGACGAATTCCCCTGCTTCCCACTGCTTAGAAATTCGTGTTCGTGCTGTTGCTGGTGATCCGACGATACTGCATTTTGCTTTTGATCTGCATTATCCGATTTCTTATCGCTCTGAGAATCTTGAGAATTGCCTTCCCCGCTTTCGTAGTTATGATTGTTGTCCTTGTTATTTGTGTCTTGCTGCTCTTGTGAATTGCTATCTGAACTGTTCTTTTGACCATCGCTTGTGATTATTTGATCGTCGCTTGTGATTATTTGATCGCCGTTCTTTTCGGATTGATCGACGGCACCCTTCTGGTTTTTTTGGTCAGATTGATCGACAGAATCCTTCTGAGTGCCCTGTTCATCGTGGTCAGCTTGTTGTTGGTTGTGTTCCGCCACTGAGCCGGTCTGATCCTCAGCCAATTGGGTCTGGCTGATTTCTTTCTCCTTCTTATCTTGCAGCTCTTCGCTAGTATCTTGTTTATTATCACCGCCTCCGCCGTTGCCACTACTACGTTGTTCGTGGTCGGATGAAGTAGTACTACTACCGCTACCCTTTGTTGAATTGCTCAGCAGATCATCGGATTTGATGGCATCGTCGGGGAGATCGCCCGGGTTATCTTCAAACGCCTTCGGTTTTTCATTATTATTATTGTTCTTGTTGTTGTCGTAATTGTTTGTGTTTTTGGTGATCACTAGGTCCGAGGCAGCATCGTCTGAGGAGGAGATCGTGGCAGTTCGAGCACTTGTGGAGGTTTGGGGGACTCCTGAGTTAGAGTAGTTGAGCATCCACACAGCCAAAACGCACACTGCTATGAACACCATAATCGTCACAGTCGAAGCGTAAGAATTCGACGAAGATGACCGCTTGTTGCTGCGCGACCTTAAACCTGGCGCCATTGTTCTCTCTGTGTCTTTGCGATTGGGAGAGAGAGATCATCTGAGTTATGTTTTTGTGGAAAAGAGGATGTAATTTGCGTGGAAGTGTGATTTAATTGTCTGAGGGGATCTGTGTTTGTGGAGGAAGATGAAGTGGGAGAGACAAAGACGCATTCCAATTTGGAATGTCTCAAGATCCAAAGGAGTCGGACAAGGGAATTTGTTATGCAACCAAATATTTGGTTTTTCCATGCAAACCATTTGCATATATTGCATGCAACGTAGAGTGTTCCCATGCATGCGTTGTGGGCCTGTCCATATAGTTAGAGAGGTAGGGAAAGATGGACCTTTGGCGGCCTCTTAGGGCACCTTGAAGGGCCCAAGTTTGATTTTGGGAAAGAAGATAGTGAAAGTCGTGGGTTTTGTCCATCCAGTATGTGCCCACAATAGGATCATGAAATCTCAAAACTTGCGTTTGTTTTTCAGAGATTGATTAAAACCCAAACCCCAAAGCGGTTGGGGGGTGTCTAAGATTGTATTGAATTGGATAACGCATATAAGTTGAATGAAGAAATGAATGTCAACTTTCAAATTTTGTCCAGGTTAAAAGTTGACATCAATTTTAGCCTTTAACCCACATTGATCTAGTGAGTTATTTACGAAGTTGAACAAAGTTCTAAAGTATTCCATCATTGTAGTTTTTTTTTTCTTTTTTTAACAAACGATATTATCTACACTATTGGGAATTGAACTTAGCCTTACAATGGATTAGCAATAATTTGGTTCAAATTCGCCTTGGGCAAGAATCGAACATAAGACTTCTTACTTACAAATGAAGAGAAATATCACTAGACCGTAGTACTAAATGGCTCTATCATTATAGTTTCTAAGCCTCAAATCTCCACAATAGCAAATTTGTATGTTGACACCTATAGGGCTCATTTAATATTTAGGATTTGATTTAATTCATAACTAATTAAATTCAAGATATATTGAAGGTAGAATTGTATGATTTTTTATTTTTTATTTCATTTGAGAGGATTAGAAGTGGATTAGACCTGAAGGAAACTTATCTTTTTCAAATCCTACGATTTTTGCAGCGATGGGAAGGGATGAGTTTCCCTAATGAGTGGTTCATTTTCTACTTTCAAGTTGGATGCAAATTATATCTTCTTTTTTGTATGCTTGAAAATAAAATTTAAAACGTAAACAACTTAAAATAGTTCTTTGCTTCTAGTTATTAGTTTTCATTTTGTGTGACATTCTTAGCGTATTTCTTCCACATTTTTCCACGTATTCTCTCTATCTGTAACAAAAAAATGAAAACGCACTAGAAGCTAAAAACTAAATGATTATCAAATGGGTCCAAAAAAGTTGCTAAGTTGAGTTTTTTCTTGGGTTGCCCTAAAAGATTTAATAACGTTTTTACGGTCGAACTGCAGCTAGAAATGAAAACATTTATTCAGACAACGATTGCATTGTAAACCATGTGTTTGTACCATACTTAGGGCCTCCGTATTTAGATCTCGTATAAATACTCGGGTGACACACCCCGTCCCGAATGAGGGCATGCTGGCCGTCACATGAGAGTGACGTAACCATTTACACAGTTCGGAAGCTTTTAAAATACAATTATTAAAATGGAAACCCTCGAGGGTGAGTCCTACTTTTGTGATTTCTGTCAGAATACCGTTGGATTCCTCGTGGCCACCAAAACTCTGCTATCAAGAACCTGGAGGGGCGAAAAACAAAATTGAGTGGGTCAGTAAAACCAAGCTTTTCAAAAACATTTCGCCAAAAATAATTCTAACCCCTCATTGTAAAACCTGTATACTTTTCCCAGAAAATAGTATAATAACATAATACTTTTCATAAATCTCGAATCATCAATTTTTCTTTAAAACCCGAAAGTATGCCATGTTGTAATTTCGAAAACAAAATAAATGATGCATCAATGTAACAGGTGAAAAGTTGAATTAACCGGAGACCCTGCAGTTGGTCCTGTACGGTTAATTCCATAGCTCAACATCCAATCCAACCGGAGTCACCTCGATGACCTGTACGGCACTACACTGCAGATAAGTCGGAACTAACTGAAGTAGTCTGTACGACATGGATGGTGTAATAATACGCTCTAGTGCTTCTCTCATCAATCATCTGTGCACATAATCTAAGGTCACCCACTAGTCGGAATCACATCTAGTAATCTATACGACTAGCATGTCGGAACCCTCACTTGGTCTGTACGACATCCACCTACTTGGATCCAAGACGAGCGTGCGGTGTGGTGAATAATATAAGCACTAACACCATGATTGCAGGTTATGAGCTATCCATAATATACACATCAACAATGCACATGAATAATATAAAACTCACCTGATACTTACCTGTGCGTCCACAGCACCAATTCACATATATATATGCATCATATATCAATTCATGCTTTTCATATACTTCTATGCATGGCATTTCAAATCATACTTTTCATATAAATCTATCCATGGCATTTTAAATCATGCTTTCATTTAAATTCAATTTCTGGGAAAACTCAATAGTATATAGGTAATACGAAAACAAAACTGCCCACTCACCTGGAGTTCGCCCTACAACTCCCTAGCACAACTCATCAAGGCGTCATGACGATCGCCGCCTAGAACAATAATCAAATCCAACCTCAGAAATCATATCAATAGAATATAACTTATATAAAATACGTCACTACGTAGATTGATCCGAAAGATCTGCAACTCAGATTTTAAATCCATAACTTCCAGAGTCCACAATATATCTCTAGGACAACATCCTGAAATTTCATTACCATCCAACGGTCGGATCTCCGTCAATTTCCAAAACTAAGTGACGGTTAACATTTTATTTTATAAACTTACAACTCCAATTCCGGAAGATCCGTAACTCGGATTCCCAATCCGTAAGTTCCAATAATCCTCAAATATTACGTATTACAACGTATCAAAGTTTGGTGACGATCCAACGGTCGGATCGTCAATTCACATTTTCACCTAAATGTGAAAACTATAAAACGTTATTTAAAGCACCTAACCAATAATCGTAATAACTTTCTCATACGGTGCTCAATTTGGGTATATGAATATACCACATTGACCTACTCGACGTCGACAAATTTTTAAAATAATTTTTTACTGTGGCACGCGCCCCCACGCGCCAAGGAAGGCACGGGTCCACGCGCACCTTCTTCCTCGCGAGTTCGCCGGACTGGTTTTTCTCCGGTGGCCGAATTCTGGGCATTTTTCAAATGCCTTGTTCTCCTTCGTTTCTCAACCATTTTCTTCGTATAATATATCAATTTAAAGCCCTCAACATGTAGAATCACAATATACTACTTTTAAGCTTCAAAAACAACTAAATCTCACCGGAAAAATCCAAGCAAAACCGGCCAAACTTAACCCTCGTGATCCCGACGTCCAAATCCTTCCAACGAAGCACTCCAAGCTTCCTTGGGACCTCACTAAGCTCACTATGAGCTTGGATTGTCCTAAAAATCAACCAACAAAAAGTTCATGAACAGTGCCAAAATCGGTGCTTGGGATTTCGATGTGAAATCGAAAGATTTCTTACCTGAAATAGGTGTGGTTGAGTTCGTATAGTCCTCACGAGCACGATGGTACCTTCACAACCTTCGATCCGTGCTTGTAGGCTTGGTGGTGAGTGTGTCCGTACAAGTCGAGAGTTAAAGAGTGAGAGAAAGCCCTGAGGGAGGAGAGAGGCAGCACGGGGGAAGGAAAGGGTTGAGGTTGACCCGTGTGTGTGTTGTGTGGTCCAACAAAACCCACCAAAATTCCAAGTCTTTTAATTCCTTAACCACACAAAAATACATACCAAATTTTAAATCAACCTTTAATCCAATTTAATTAATTTTCCAAAAACTTAGGAACCATGAAATGTTCAAACATATCACACACACGTACCTTAATAACCGCTAAGGGTAAATCCGTCATTTCACATTCCCGTCAAATGTATCTCCGGGACGGGCTGTGACAATGGGGGACTTCAATGTAATTATGTAATAAAAAAATGGGCAAATATGTAATAAGTGAGGAGCCCTTATTCTATAAAAGGACCCCTCACTCTCCTCATTAGGGGAGGCCAATTCTTAGGCCTGATCCTCACCCTCTCCAAGCTCTCACTCTCATATTCAGAGCTTTCTTTCTCCCTCAGAAATACAATATCAGTGTGGACGTAGCCCAAACCTTGGGGTGAACCACGATATATCTTGTGTTATTTACTTTCTTGCAGATTCACGGTCGGATTTACGTTGTTCCAAGACCCCTCCGATTTTGTGCATCACCCATATCAATCATACATATACATTCATGAGCATCACTCATATCAATCATACATAAACATTCATGAGCATCACTCATGTCAATCAGCTTTGAAAGTTTCATTTACAGAGCTCCAGCTTTCAAAGTGTCATTTACAAAAGCTCCAACTTCAAAAGCTTCACTTGCAAAGCTTCACCTACAAAGCTTCAGTGCATGGTCTACAAAGACCGTCTCCGAACAACCGCCTATTCGGCCCATACATGGATTCAATTTGAAGTCTCCAACCAACAGACTCTATTGACCGAAGACTTGGGGAACTACATTATGTACCATATATTAGGCATCAACTGGGCCTCATGAAAAATACTTTGGGGACTTAGCACAGTATTTATGTATTGAGGAGCGAGCTCTTATTTTATAAAAGGGACTCCCTCACCATCATTAGAGACCATCAACTCTAACCTATTATTCATGTATTGAGATGCGAGCCCTTATTTTATAAAATGGACTCCCTCATCATCATTAGAGAGCATCAACTCTAGCCCATTATTCATGTATTGAGGAGCGACCCCTTATTCTATAAAAGGGACTCCCTCACCATCATTAGAGAGTATCGCTGCCTACTGAGCAACCGCCTCTCCGCGAGCATCAACTCTAGCCCATATTTATGTATTGAGGAGCGAGCCCTTATTCTATAAAAGGGACTCCCTCAACTTCAAACGCCACAAGCCGAGCCAACCAAGGCAACATAAGCCACAAGCAAAGCAGCCTCGCAACATGTGCTACTTCTAGTTAAGCATCATTTCACTTTGAGCACCGCCTCATATCCAGTATCAGTTCAAGACGATATCTAGTTACTTCGGCCCACACATGAACTGAATTTCAAGTCTCCAGCCAAAAGACTCTCCCAATACAGAAAACTTTTTTTTTGAAACAACTTTTTATGAGTAAAATGTGAAGACTTAGAGGACTACTGTTTGTACCATACTTAAGGCCTTCATATTTAGATCTCATATAAATACTCGGGGGACTCAAATGTAATTATGTAATAAAAGAAGGGGCAAATATGTAATAAATGAGGAGCCCTTATTCTATAAAATGACTCCTCACTCTCCTCATTGGGGGAGGCCAATTCTTAGGCCTGACCCTGACCCTCTCTAAGCTCTCACTCTCATGTTCAAAGCTCTCTCTCCCTCAGAAATACAATATCAGTGTGGACGTAGCTCAAACCTTGGGGTGAACTACGATATATCTTGTGTTATTTACTTTCTTGCATATTCACGGTCGGATTTACGTTGTTCCAAGACCCCTCCGGTTTTGTGCATCAACACCATGTGTGCTTGCTCGTATAAAGTAATGAAGTCCTTTCTCCTTCTCAGATGAGGAGTTGGAAAATGAGGAAGGACAGGCTCGTCCTTGACAAGGATGTCTACGTAGTCTTGCGATCTTCCTCTTAAGGATAAGAGAGTTTATCAGACCCAAAAACAGACAAGTAATTACCATTCCTTGCCCTCCAATAATATTAAAGTTTCAATTTAGGGTTAATCTCAGTTTACTACCTTAAAGTTTCATGGTTTTCAACAATTGGTACATGAAGTTTTTTTCATTCCAGAGTGGTACATAAAGTTATAATTTTGGGGCACTTTCATACATCTGTTAAGGTTGCTGTTAAATTTTTCGTTAACTGATGACATGACATCCACGTGGAAAATGACAGGACGCCACATGGATATTAAAAAATATAAAATAATAATAAAATAATAAAAAGTAAATAAATAAATAAATAAATAAAACTTTTGGGTCTTCTCCCTCACCCCTTCCGACACCTATCCCTTTTCTCCTCTGCACCCACCCTTCCATTTCCCTCTTCGACTCCACCCACTCCATTTCTCTCCCTTTCTCTCCCTCCCACATCTCTCTCTAACTCTGGATCCTCATAGGATTCACCACACCATTATCTCCCCCAAAACCTAATTCTCAATTATACCCATCTTGTCCAAGAAGAAGAAGAAGAAACCCAGCAGAATCACCACCAAGCTTTCAATTTTTCGTGTTTCCAGCAAGACCCACAAAGTATAGACCTGGCATTCGTGTCGTGTTTCTCATGTTCATGTCGTTTTCGTGTCATACCCGCTAACTTAACGGGTCATGTCGTGTAATACCGTTAAAGTAAAAGGGTAATATGATATGACCAGAAATCAATCCGTTAATATTATCAGGTAATATGACCCAACCCGTTATCCGTTAAGAAAAATATATTTTAAATCAATAAAAATGAAAATGAAAAACATAATTTGACACAAAAAAATGTAAAACATAATACTAAATTAGTATATACATACTAAATTTCGGAGTTGACCCCTTCATGAAAGTTGTAAAGTTTTTAATTACGAGTGATTACATTTTTCATACTTCTGCAATAATTATTATTAATTTTGCACTCAAATAAAAAACATTGTTCATGAGATTTGGAGTGTTTTAAAAATCTAAACGACCATGTAACTATCGTCTAAGCGTTGAGGATGCAATTATAAACGTTTATTATCCTTTCTCATCTTTCTGACTTATACATTAATGATTATCAATTTTGTTTGTTTTGAACTCCCTTAAAAAATACTATTCATGAGAGTTTGTATGGTTTTAAAAATTCAAACGATCATATACCCATCCTCAAAGCGTAGAGGATGTGACTACGAGCATTAGCATATTTTTTTCATATTTTTCGCACACGTAAATTAATTATTATAATTTTTAAAATGTGTTCTGTCACATCCCGGCCCTGGCCCCTACCACATCCTGGGCTCGACTCCACCGTAGCACGATATTGTCTGCTTTGAGTCTCGACCACACCCTCACGGTTTTGTTTATGGGAACTCACACAAGAACTTCTCAGTAGGTCACCCATCCTGGGAATGCTCTCACCCGAACTCACTTAACTTCTAAGTTCCGATGGAACCCGAAGCCAGTGAGCTCCCAAAAGGCCTCGTGCTAGGTAGAGATGTGAATATGCATATAAGGCTTATAGGATCCACTCCCCTGGGCTATGTGGGATGTCACATGTTCGGTATTTTTAAATTACTTGATATTTTTATTTTTAATGTGTTTTATGATTTTTAATCTCAATCTTTGCCTATAATATACTATAAAAATAAATAAATAAATAAAAATTAATTTTTAAAATTTATATAGAATAATAATTAATAAACAATATATACATATTCATTATATCTATTGTATTTTTTAGTAGTTAAAAAAATTAAAATCATCAAAATAACTTCTTTCTTATCATGTCGAAACAAGTTATCATTGTGTCACTTTCGTGTAAACTTGTTAAGGACCCATTATTAACGGATTATTATCGTGTGACCTTATAATGACCCGATTAGTTATCGTGTTGACCCGAAATATGTTATTTTCGTATCGTGTTAACTGGTCATGTAAGAAATTGCCAGGCCAGCACAAACCTAGCACCAACACCATCATTTCTTTTGAGAAACCCAGTAGTTGCAGCTGCAACTACTGTAGCAAGCTCCAAAGAAACGCAATTTCAATTCTTATTCTTCTTCAACCTTGGGGGAACAGAGCATCGAATATGCAAGATCAAAAATGGGGGATTCAACTCTGGGGGATAAGGTCGCCTTCATCGGGCGGAGGAGTAATCAGCACTGAAATCGTGAAGGTGGTACGAGGCAGCCACATTGTCTGGGTGACGGACCGGAAAGACAGGCACATCAAGGTCTGCACGGCGAAAGGCCCGAGGGACCGCTGTGTTCGGCTCGCCGCTCACACCACCATTCAATTCTATGACATCCAAGATCGGCTCGGCTATGATTGACCCAGCAAGGTCGTCGATTGGCTAACTCGCATTCAATCCGTGCTTGGATGATGTGGGAAGGAGAGAAAGAGAGAGAGAGAAATGGAGTGGGTGGAGTCGAAGAGGGAGGGGGGTTGGAAGGGGTGAGGGAGAAGACCCAAAAGTATTTTTTTATTTTTTTAGTTTTTTAGTTTTTTTATTTTTTTTATTTTATTATTATTATTTTTTTCATATCCACATGGCACACAGTCATTGTCTATGTGGATGACACATCATCAGTTAACAGCAACCTTAACATATGTATGAAATTATCTCAAAATTATAATTTTATGTACTACTCTGAGATAAAAAAAACTTCATGTACTAAATGTTAAAAATCATAAAACTTTAGGGTAAGAAATTGAAATTAACCCTTTAATTTATAAACTAAAGGAACCCTAGCTAGCTATATATATATATAAGAAAAGCGCCAGATTTCAATCTATAAGCTACACGGACTTTGAATTTGATCACTAATTACATGCATGCAACCCAGGTGACAGCACCGCCCTTCCCAAGGGACCTCACCTAAGCTATACCTAGTATAATATCATCATCTCTCATTGGCCATTTAATACTTTAGACTTTAGTAATATTTTCGCTCAGTATATATTAATAGTTTAATAACATATCACATCACATATATTATGATAGAAGTGTTGGTTGGAGAGGAATCCGAATCCTTGACGGATTTTTTTGTGAGAATTTAAGAAATTCGTGAATTGTGTTCTTTCATCGTATATTGTGTTGTTAAAAATTATTTTAAATATTTTTACTTAAAATTAACCACAAACAGACTTGAAAAAAACGGACTGCACGATATACGATGAACGAACACGATTTACAGATTATTATAATCCTCACCAAAAGGATTCGCAGAGGATCTTGTTGGGTTGGAGAGGCTCCATATATATCTATATATACCTAGTTTTATTATAATCAACATCCCATATGTATTATCAATTCAATCATATTGATAATAACTGGACTTGACTACTGTTAATTCAACAGCGAAGTTCTTTCCTATTGATAATACCACATTCACTACGAGTTTACTTAAGGGCATTTGAGTAGTTAACAATTGACCGTTCCATTACTAAAGTATGATAATTTGTTACTTAATACTATAAGAGGACGTTTGTTTGCCCTCATTGAGTGGGACTGAACTAGACTGAACTAAAAGTTAGTGCAATATTATGTTTGTTGATCACAAGGACTAATTTTAGTGGGATTAGGTGGGACTCGTCCCGACTAGAGAGCTTGCTAGAGGGTCTTAGCTAGACCCCCCAAAATGAAGCGAACTGCTAAGACCTTTGCTCTTCGCGTCGTCTGCTTCATCTGCTCGCATCGTGTCCTCTTCCTACTCCACGACCTTGCCGTCAAATCCTCACAATCCTTCCCCGCACGAATATTCCTCTCTCCCTTGCTCTATCTTTGAACTGACAACCCCACCCACCACCTAAATTCTAAAATTCGATTACCACCCACCGATGGGTCTGCTCAATTCGAGGCTAAGATTGCTGTCGACGCCAACCACTCCTCTTCTGAAAGTTATCTCCCGCTTTCTCTGTCGACGTCTCAACGATGGCTACCGCTGCCGCATCACCGACTCGACTGTCTCAAAAGGAGGCTGACATTCAGATGATGTTGGCCATCGAGACCATCTAGGCACCAAAAATTAATAAAAAGACGCATCTTCAAGAGACGCAACAAATGTATGCATTAGATCTCCTCCCTAATTTTTCTCAGATTTACTTATTTTTTGGTAAATATAATATGAAATTTCAGATTTTTGAAAATGTTTTGTTTGGTGTGATGGTGTTTAAAATGGTGGGTTATTTCTAATTTAAGATGAAATGATCAATTGCATCGTTCGGTATACTGGGTTTGTGTATATATATATATTTATTTATTTGGCTGAATTTGTATAAATGTGTATATTTTTGCTTAATCTGGTATACAGCTTTAGCATTATTTGTTCTTGTTGGTACATTTTCTAACCTTATTCGCAAAATCCACATTGATTATTTTTGTGTGAATTTAATTTCTTTTGGGAAAAATTTTGATGGGTTGCTTTGTTATGGATGGGTTTTCATAATCATGTTTTTTAGTCCGACACTGCATCAAACACTTCACTAAACTAGTCCAGTTTAGTCTAGTCTAAGCCAGTCCAACTTAATCCCTGCAACTAGTCCGGTGCAACAAACGCATCCTAACAATCTAAAAACATAACACATCGAATAAAAGGATCGGGTTTAGAGCCGAGGTTCCATCAACTCATAGCTCAAACAGTCAAACCAGCTTGTAAAAACAAGTTTAGTTTGACTTACTTTGTGAAGATCGAACAAACCCTAATGTTGAGTCTTACATAATGAACAAATTCACGAGTCTTTCGGTTAAGCCCTTCTAACTAAACATAATTACTTATAACAAATTTACAAGTACCGAACCAGTTATCTTTCTTTGATCACGAGAGAATTATTATAATCGTTATTGCTCTTCCCTACCATCAAATAAGCTTTTTAAAGTAGAAATTAATGACTTGATGTGTAACCCATTGACTTGGAATACGACATCACAATAAATACTATTCTGAGTTTTATGTTTTTTTCCTCGATATTGCATGTCTTTATTTTTAGAAAGTTTTAACGAAAAACTTCTGGTACTGTTTATTTTAAAGAAAAATCACATTTTTAAACTAAAAAGTCAATCATGATACTATTCACTTTACCCTTTATTTTGTCTTTATCGTTAAAACTCAAAATTTTCAAGCCATTTTCATTAGTTTTCCTTTATTTTTATGGTAGTCAATTCTAAACTTTAATAATATCTAACGAGAACTGATCGTACGATGTATGATAAACGGACATAATCTCTAAATTTCCAAGAAAATGATCTAGCAGAGATTTTGATTTTGAAACATTGACGACCAGAAGAACGAGAGGTTTATATGCAGTCAGCTATCTTATCTGGGTGTTCAAAGAGTACTTCCACATACTTTGTTTAATACAGTGAAATTCTACTAATTTTAAAACTACTTAAGGAAAGGGATCATCTCCATATTCCTTCATCCTAATTCATCAAATTAGAGAATCTGTGTCATTAAAAATTAATCTAACAACTGAACTTATTATAACTTTTAAAGTAGATCTCTGTTTGTAGCCGTTTGATCAAATTTCAATGACACAAATTCATTGATTTGATGGATTTCAAGAAATGGATCCACTACTTAATTACCCAAAAAAAAACTACGCAAGTATCAAACATCTTGTCGTGCCAAATACGGAAGTGATTTCAAATACTATTTTTAGTTTTTTACAAACCCCTCTTTATGCCGCCCTAAAGGGATTTTGAAAGAGTATCTCAAAAAAAAAAAAAAAAAAGATTTTGAAAGATTGACGACCAGTAGAACGAGAGGTTTATATGCAGGCAGCTATATTATCTGGGTGCGTACAGTTGAATATCAGAGTGCACAACGAATAAGACTAATAAATAATAAGAATATTATTAAAAGAACGAGGATGCCGAAACAACTACAAAACCCTAAATGCTACATTGTGAATAGCTTGACTTCTTCTCTAATGAATAACAAAGCACCATATTTATAATAAACTAACCCTAATTTCTAACAAAACCTAATTCTAATAGGATAAGCTCATAAAACCAAACATTCAAATAAACCAAAATACTAATATTTTCCAACACCCCTCGTCAAACTCATGGCGGTACACGACATGAGTTTGCCAACAAGCAGATGTGGATGCAAGCCTCCAAATTCCAATGCCAATACTAATGCCGATGCCAATACCAAGACTGATGCCGATGCCAACTTCCGAACAAACAAACAAAAAATCCAACCAAATTTTTTTTCTTTGCCCACATAGGCCTCAAACAAGCAACCATTTTTTTCTTGTTTCTTCCTTTTTTTTTTTCACTCACCTTTTTTTCCTTCTTTTTTCATTCCATTCTACTTTTTCCTTTTTTTTCCTTTGCACCAATACAGACTTGTAGATACTCCTGCAGGCTACGGCGTTCAAAGGTGCAGAAGCTGAGTCATGGGACAAAAAACGAACGAACAATTTTTTTCTTCTTGCAAACAATCAATACCAACTAACAATCTGAACAAAAACGACAACGGAAACAAGCAAACAGGTACCAACCCGAAGCAGATTAAATCCCGAAGGATCAAACCTGCTCTGATACCAAGTTGAATATCAGAGTGCACAACGAATAAGACTAACAATTAATAAGAATATTATTAAAAGAACGAGAATGTCGCAATGGTTACAAAACCCTAAAGACTACATTGTGAATAGCTTGACTTCTTTTCTAATGAATAACAAAGCACCCTATTTATAATAAACTAACTCTAATTTCAAACAAAACCTAATTCTAACGGGATAAGCCCATAAAACCAAACATTCAAATAAACCAAAATACTAATATTTTCCAACATTCAACATACTATGTTCAAAAAGAATATATCATACACTTAAATTCTACCAATTTTTAAACTACTTAATTACCAAAAAAAAGTACTTAAGTATCAAACATCTTGTCGTGCCAAATATGGAAGTGATTTCACATATTATTTTTAGATTTTTACACTCCTCTTTATTTATGATCATCAAATCAAATAATTCAAACGAAATTAATGGCTAAGATTAAAAAAAAAAAGTATATAAGGGGTTGAAAAAGGTGTTTGAAAATTATTTTTCACCAAATAAACTAGTTAATAAAAGAAAAAGTAGATGCCATACTTGTTGAGACATATTTTATTTTTATAAGGATACAAGGGAACTAACTGAGAAGTTTAAAGCCTATTCAATTTAACTTTTTACTCCTCCGAAGTTCGAAGTAGCCAAAGAAAGTGTATCAAGGGAAAAAGGAAAACTAACTTTCTATCTGAATAAAGAAATTTAAGATTATTATGAAATTTTAAAACAACAAAAATTAAAATATCAAAATTTTATTTTCTAAAATTTTTGAATTTTTTTATTTGGCTAATCTAAAAGAATAATGAAATTTGAATGCGGAATTTATTATTTTTAAACACTCAGTTATAGAAATTTGGAAATGGCACATATTTATGTGAAATTTAAACTTAGGAATTAGATATCTTAAATTCTAAGATTTTTCACACAAAAATTGTAAAGTTCTATGTTTATGAATCGAAACAAGGGAGTATGTACATGTCAACTTATAAATTCTGACTTTAGTCAAAATTTCAAATTTATTTCACTCATGCAAACAGAGTGTAAATGGCGGTAGAAATTATAC
The DNA here is from genome assembly GCF_042453785.1 of Malus domestica. Classification (NCBI taxonomy): domain Eukaryota; kingdom Viridiplantae; phylum Streptophyta; class Magnoliopsida; order Rosales; family Rosaceae; genus Malus; species Malus domestica. The sequence continues at coordinate 10,984,526 of NC_091662.1, forward strand.
CATCCATTGAGTGACTTTTATAAAGAACTACAAAATAATAACTGTTTAATAGAAGAAAATAATCTCTTTTATGGTGCATGATTGTGAACATACTATATATTAATTTAAAGGTGTGGTGCCAAAAAGTATAAAAATTAAATAACATCAAAAGGATTCATATATAGCAAAAGTTTGATGTTGCCACATTACTATTTTGGGCCGTGCATCACTTTCACCATGCACTAAGCAGGATATTTTGGATGGTATTTATGCTCTGCTTGTCCAATCGAGGCAATTTCGAAATCATGAAAATTCCAAAGGCACACTTGCACCATGTTACCAGCATCATCTACCCATTTTGTTTTGTCCACAACTAATAATTAATCAAAAGTTTATACTTTGAAAGATGAATGAGATTCATAATTAGTGTACCATTCAGTTGAAGTGAAGTCAGAGCATCTCTAATGAAGTCTTTAAACTATTAAATAGTCAGAAATATAGTGAATATTGGAACATGTTACAACTCTAACCAAGCATTTATTATCTAATGAATGGCGCTTGATGTTGGAATTGGCATCATGGAATGAAGACGTTGCATTTGACATATACCTTAGAGACGCTCTTTGCATGAACGCTACCTCCAATTAAAAAAAATGGAATAGTGCAATAATTATTAATACTATGACAAATGGGTTAATAGTGCAATAACCTTAAAGGTTATTTTTGCTAATTCTTAGTAAAACTCTCTAATTTTATGTGTTAGAATTACATTATATATTAAGTTAGTTTTATGTCCTAAATCACAAAGGTGCAATAATTCACTAAAAAAGAAGCTTTACGATGGAGGTCTGAAATTCTTTTGACAAGCTCAAGTGGCAAAGCGTGACCATTTCTACCTAATAACAATGACCGTACACAAAGTTAAGATAATCATCTACATCTGTTAAACTAGCAACTTTGGAACTAAATTAATCAAGTTGAACATCCAAGAGATTCTCTCTCTCTTTCTGTGTGGGCAGTCGTACGTGTCTCCATATTTGCTTGCATGAGATTATAGCTGGGCAAGCCATATATTCTTTACATCATCTCAATCCCTTCATATCTTTCATAAAGGTTTATGCGTCATGCACAGCCCTCTTTGATGCTTTTGTTATACATCTCTATTTCTCAATCCGCAATTTTGGTTGGCAATGTAGACTTTATGAAAAGTTATAGGGAGTGTTTGGCATTGGTTTTAAAATAATTAAAAACGTTTTTTATAAAAGTGTTTTTGAAATCATTTTTTAGTAAAAATGCAAGTGAATCATGAAAAAACACTTGAAGTGTTTCTTCCAAAAAGCACATAATGGTGTTTCTTCAAATTTGCACTACATATGCTTTTGGAACTAAAAAACACTTTTAGCTAAAGCATTTTCAACCATTTTAAAAACAATTCTAAACACACCCATAACCTTCTTTGCACACTCTCTGTTACTCCTATGTATGTTACTATTTAGTGGTAAATTATTCAAGGAGTCCTAGCTAGATAACCATATTTTACAATTGTATTTTATTTACTTATTCAAGGAACAGTCAAGCATAACACACCTCCATCCAAACACCAACACCAGTGAAAATTGTAAAAATTTACTAGATAATTTTTAGTGTTTGTAATTTGGTTCATAATGTTTAAATATGCATCTTTCCAGTGAAGATCTCTTTAAGATGTCATATTTTGTTTTAATTATGATTTGGATTGGCTACCTAATCTAAAACTTTCTTTAATTCTTGGATATTCAAGTAATGCATGCTAAATAAAGTTCTTCTTTCTCATGATCAGGGAATCTTAATTGTGTGAGCGTGTGTTTGGGGAAGGAGGGTTCTCGTTCTATATATCTTTCCATATGTAGAGGTACAAATATCGACTAAATTATGTGTGAAACAAGATTGGAATATTCATTTGAGCATTCTAAATCTAGGTTTCTAGTTCGTCTTATGAAAACTTCATCTAAATTCAATCTGTAGGATCTTAATGCTTGAAGGGATACTTCTTAGATTGATTATGTAGGTTAAAGGTTTCAAATTACTAGGTTTATAACCGTATTAATTATTAAGACATGTTTACTTATTTGGTATGAGGAAAAAAAGAAATAGAAATTAGAAGAAATGCGTAAAGGATTAAAAAAACCGCACCTTGATTATTTCATACTTCTATTTTTGAGGTCGTCATATCAAAAATCAACGAGCATACCTATTTATCGTAAATTCATTTCTTATAAGTAAGCATGCTCTGAATGAATTATTTTCTAATTAAAATGCATGCATATTTCACCATCTATTTATAGAGCAGTAAATTGTGACTTCCTAATATTGAAATAATCCTTAATTTCAGACTCCCCCCTCATGATCATCCCACATACAACAGCTCTTAAATGCTTAGTATGATCTTAAAGTAATTAAGGAACATTCGAAAGATAATCAAGTTGATGAGGACGAGAGTAATAAGGTTCATATATCTTCATAGCTAGCCAGTCATCATCTTCCACTGGTTTTTTAAAGAAAGAATTAAGGTCAGAATTTGCAACTTACTATCTCTAAGGGTAGTAGTGACGTTCAAAGATGCGTCGTGGTATGAAAAGTTGGGTATGATTATCTTGTTCAATTGTACCATAAGATAAACTAAGGGATTCTTTAGATATAGGCCCTTGAAATTTTTATTTTACAAACAAAAACCCACCTAATTTTAAACATTTAAATAAAAGAATTGTTATTAGCATTCAAAAAATCTCATTCTACACTCCAAACTTTGTATATTAGAAAAGAAAAATACACTGTGAGAAGTGTAGAATGAGATTTTTTTAAGTGCCAATAATATTTCCCTCAAATAAAACCCAAATTTCAAATAGACTGCCATGTCGACAAATATATAACCAACTATTACAACACATTTGCAACTTATGCCACAAAATCCTAATTTGGTTAATAAACAATGTTATTACTCATCCTAATTATGATGAGCAATTAAATCATATGGATATTTTACCTTTCTTGTATCATAAATATTAGTAACATATATAAATTAATTTACCATATTAAAAAAAAAGACAAATCTTGTACGAAAAAAAAAATTGTTTGAATCATGTATTTACCTACATATAAATTAATTTACCTACATTTAAATTAATTTACCTATTCCAATAAAAATTAGTGATATTAGATAATGTTTGAATGTTGTCGGTTTGTTGTAGGCAATTAAATAAACTTGTAATCTAATGCCCATAAATCATGTAGGTAATTAGACCATTTTGGAAGACCTTTTAAATTTTGGTTCGATGGAATAGGTAAATTAGATTATTTTGTAGTATAAATTGTGCAAAACATATAGCTTTTGTTTTGTGCATTAGGGATTGGAGTATATATGCAATAACTTAAGCTGTTTTAGGTTTATTGTTGTGTTGGTAGGTAAATTAACTGGTATATTAATGCACAAAATCATGAAATTAATAATAATATTTTTCAATCGGCACCTTAAAACAATTTGAAAGTTAATACATTGAATGAATGGCATGAAATATTTTGTAAAATAAATATAATAATTAAATGGATATAACAAGTAATTGATCCAAAAACTCAATCCAAGTATTAATAGGGTAGTTTAGGCATTCGGAAAATACACAATTTCAAAATTCAAACTTAATTAAAGAATTTGCTTAGTTTGAACCTAGAATGGGCTTTAGTTAAGAAACCAAAAGGAGATGAGTTTTAGTTAAGGAAAATATAGTTTCAAGGGGTAATGTCAAATATTCAGTAAACGAAATTCATCTAAAGCTTGATCGATTCACTAGAAGTTTAGAACCCTTGTTGTTCATGGATATATGTAACATCCCACATCGACCAATGGAGAGAGGGTAATGTGTCTTATATGTACATACCCACCTCCATATAGCATGAGGCATTTTGGGAGCTCACTGGTTTCGGGTTTTGTAGGAATTTCGAAGTTAAGTGAGAAAAAGACCAGAGCATTCCCAGGATAGGTGACCCACTGGGAAGTTCTGCTCACGTGAGTTCCCAGAAACAAAATCGTGAGGGTGTGGTCGGGGCCCAAAGCAGACAATATCGTGCTACCGCGAAGTCAAGTCAGGGATATAGTGGAGCCAGGATTGGGATGTGACAATATATTTCGTTGTGGTCCAATCAAATCGCCACACACAATGTTATAAATGTAATTATAATACGTGTATGTATTTATTAATATTATACTTTGAGTTATTTTCATGAGAAACATTACGCGACTCTTGTACATTAAAAGTTTTCTTTTCTACTTAGTAGTGACTTGAATAATCTTTATAGAACTATGACTCATTTGGAAGTTTTAACGAAAAACTTGCGGTACTGTTCACTTTACCTTTTATTTTGTCCTTATCGTTAAAATTCAAAGTTTTCAAGCCCTTTTCATTAGTTTTCATTTTTTTAAAATGACTAAAAACGCTTTTATTGTAAATAGTTTTGAAATCAATCATTTGTAAAAATGCAAGTGAATCCTGAAAAATCACTTAAAATGCTTCATACAAGAAGCACATAACTAATGTTTCTTGCATGATTGCAGGAAGCACTTCAAGTGCTTTTGGAACCCAAATTTTTGTCTCTAAAAGCAATTTCAATCATTTTAAAAGCACTTCTAAACAAGTCCACCAAACGAGTAAAAATTTTTATGCCTTTGATCATTGATATATACTTGTCCTCATCACCATAATTAAAAAGGAAAACTAATGAAAATTGTTTGAAAACTTTGAGTTTTAATGATAAGGACAAAATAAAGGGTAAAATGAATAGTTTCATGATTGATTTTTTAGTATAAAAATATGGTTTTTCGTTAAAGTGAATAGTACCGAGAACTTTTCGTTAAAGTTCCCTAATTAAAAATTTGAAAGCCCAATATGATGTATCTGCAATAGGTGCGAAGATGGGCAAGTCAATGACCCTAGCTAAGTTAATAACTTTGTTCAATTTGTACATAGTGTGGGGATTGATCCACGAACACTGAATGATGCTACCACACGTACCTGTAAATATGTGAGCTTGTGGCCAATCAAGTTTACTGAAGTCGCTATTAGTTAGAGACCTAATTAATTAGGACATATGAAAGCACTTTAACCCTACCGGTAATTTTGGTCAACATGAAAATGACTGGATAAATAACTGGAGAAAATGACACAGTGGATTGTATGGTAGAAATTGAACACCCTAATGAATTATCTTTCTATCCAAAGCTTCCAATTTGTGGCTTAGGGTCAAGCCATTGTCTAATATTGTATTTAATATGCAAAATGGTAGGCCTCTAAATTATCTATTTATCTAATTAAGTCAATATTATTTAACTTTTAGTTTAAGTAAACTAAGAGGAAAGTTCTTTTAGAACGATCCTTGTAATTGAGATAATATTTCACTTTGAATATGTTAATTTTAATTTGTACAATCAAGTCTCTTTGTTTAGTTTGTTCACTATATTAAGTAATTAGGGCCAAACATAATTTTCTGTTTAATTATATTAGCACAACAAATTTATACGTGACATGTTGGTAATGTGTTATTAGTAAAATAACATTGACATATCACGTGGTGTTGTAATCAAATACAATAATTTCTTTACGGCCATACTTACTTGGACTAAACCAAGAAGTAATGAGAAGGTGCCATGAAAATGAAGCCATATATGCTTTCTGTGGTCAAAACCTAAACTGAGTTATGAAATGTCATTAAACAAGAGGATTGTTGATGCTCTTGAAAGTGATGGAAATTAAACCAGGCATAAAAAGTTTCTTTTTCTTCTTCTTTTAGTTGTTAAATATCACAGAAAATTAGCCGATAATGTGCTGTTGAAGTCGATGGTTAACGACATACTTTCATCATGGGTTAGGTTCTTCGATCGACCTGTAAAATTTAATTGCAGCAAATTCTATTATCAAGGTCTTTTTCAATAATAAAAAAAAATATCTAAAATATCCATGAAATTGTCGATATTTTAAGACTCGTTGCGCTATTTGACCAAACTTGTTGGTTCAACGTCCAACGAAAGTCGCTAACCTTCGTCACCGTTAGCATTGGGTACTCTCTCGATAGCTTCAATGGTTCACTGAAAGCCTTTGTTGTAATGAACCGCAAGCCCGCCCTTAAGAAAGAAAGACATAATAAGGCTTGGTTGCGGGATCCGACAATGATGAAAGTTACTCAGCCGATGTGGCCGGCTACTGGGAACCGCAAATGCAAACTTCACCCTATGGTGGTGAGATGTAGGAAAATCAATAAATATCGGTGATATTTACTGACTCACCATAAAACCAATTGGCAATATAAGAAGTAACCCAACTTATCATGTAAGGTTCCTCCTCCTATCAATGTGAGACTAATTCTCAATAGATATACTCACTCCATTACAAATTTCCGTCGAATGTAACCGGTATTGATGGATATATCCATCTATAATTTCATAAATTTACATATTGATATTTCCACTTATATCGATATTTTAAACTTGAAAAAATGAAATATGAAAACATACAAATGTTTTGATTAGCAACGACAGAAAAAGTTACAATATAGTTGCATATTTTCAGTAATAATTTGCTTCTACATGCATCTACGTAAGTAGACCTAAGACCATCCAATCGGAATAGGCCAGTAAGAAAATTAGGCAGAAATTTTAATCTCCAAATTCAGTGGTTCTCTTGGATGGATCATTGTCGTTAAAACACTTTCAGTTAGGCAAGAGATTAGTTCAAATTTGGCTAGTAGTTGACTGTGAGAGCTGATGAACATTTACTGAAATTGAATTCTTCACTGTTCTTTTGAAATAAGTTAACGAAACAGCTAAATACGTGACTCACGCTGAGATTTTTTAATCAAAACTTATACGTCTAGAGACAGGTAGAATGAGTTAGATTAATTGGCTAAATTAAATAATGTGTGTGCCATTTACGTTTGAGTTCGAATCTCTCTTCTTTCAACTAGTAAAAAATAAAAAGAGAAGTTCCAAGAGGATAGGGAAAATGGTGTTACTTTCCGTGTTATCTTTTTGGGTAGGGTAAGCAACAATGATGACCCAAGGATAAGTTATTATTTTGGTCAGTGATCTAAGAAATTAAGCTACATAAATTATTATGTAGAAGATTAAGTTATTACTTTGGTCGGTGAAAGCTATATATGGCGTTGAATAGAGTGTCACTATTTTCCACTTAGATGAGTCGACTAGTACTCCCTTTTAGGAGTAAGGTAGTTGGCGTGTTGTTTATTGTGGTCGCGCTTTTGCAAGAGCCATATGTTGTCATATCATTGAGAAATGAATTATGTGTTACTATTTACTAATGATGATTCGATGTAGTCTCATTTTTGTAATATCATTTTTCCGCAATGATTTTATGTGATCTCGCTCTTGCGAAGATCGTTGTGGTTATCGGTAGAGATTTATTGCCTCTATCATTATTTTGCGTCAAATTTATACTGGCAACATTTGTATGTTTGTGGTTGTACTAGCCATATAAGGGTTTACTCTAAATTATTTAATTGTGTAACTTCACTTCAAACACAATTTGTTGGTCGCTAAACTATGTACCTAAGAGCAATTTCACCCTTAAAAATACGTCAACATCCATCCTATTTAATTCATTCAGTGAACAATAATGTACTTATTTGTGTTGCAGAAGGAAATATCACTCTATCATTTTTTTGTTAAAAAAATATATACACACACGCACACAGAGAGAGAAGATATATAATCGATACGAAGAACAGGTACAAATCTGCAGAGATGATGCACAAAAGGAATGGCCTATGATTAGGGTTTATTTACAATTGATTTTGAAAGGATTGAAAATGCTTTTTACCTACTAAAACTTTATATGACAACATTTGAAAGAAAACTTAAAAGCGTTTTTTGAGATAAGTACTTGTTATATGCTTACTCAAGAATTGCTAGAATGATTCGCTATGCTTCTAACAAATACACTTATGAACTAACCTAGGTTTTTTTTTTTTTTTAATTTTTTTTTTCAACAGCGACGGCTTGAATACATATTTGTAAGCTATATTATGATAATGAATTTTACCTATGTATTTTTCCTTTACCACTTTACCAATCACCATTAAAACTGGAACATTTAAATTTTAAGAACCGAAACTTGGTTATTATTACAATCTCTTTAACTGTTTTAAGTAAAAATATCTAACTCAATTGGTCAACTTCGAAATAGGACCAAATGTCTAATCCACTACTCCAGTCTCACTTCAACAGTCCTTTCACCAATGCATGAGAAATGGTGGGCCCAAAACTCAGTTCATCATCGTCAAACACCATCCACTATATGTTCATGAGGAGCAACAACCAGAACCAGCTCCTCTGGGGCCAGAGAGAGAGAGACAGAAGACAAAACAAACCCAAGGAATAAAATGGGGAACATAACAGTTGGGCTGCTTCTGCGCATTAGAATTTAGAAAAACAGAACATAAACGAACGCATATATACACACATAATAATATATATAAATATATATATATGTATATACAGAGAGAGAGAGAGAGAGGTTGGACTGAAGAACTCATTCGAACTGAGAGGAGGCAACCAAATCTTTTAGCATAATTTTTTACTTCCCCATATATCACATGCCGGTTCCTGTCACTCTCAAATTTATTGCCTTGACACTGACTCCTCCCTCTCAATCCCCTATATGCTTTATTATACCAAAAATTCTTGATCCGCTAGCTTCTCAAACTCCATTTTTTCATTGACAAGTAGAGTGAAATCTAAGGTTCCTTATTCCGGTTGTAAAGCGGGAGAGGAGGGAGAATGGGCACTGCCCCACCGGCAGCCCGCGTATTCGACCCGAAAACAACAATCTTCACTGCCTATGGAAAGGAGTGATTATCTTGTTAGATATACGTCAACAATCTGTGATAAAGTTATATATGCTAATAAATAATAAATACTAATAAATATTAAACAGAGTATGAATAACGAAATAATTTTAAATAGAAAATTGAAGATCGAGGCTTGTGTACCGCAATGTCCTTGAAACATAAATTTCGTCTATACTCAGTGCTTGTACTTCTACAGACGTCTGATTCACCAGGATTCAACAATCAAGTTAGAATTCCAGCACCGGAAAACTTAACTCCTGGTGAACTTCTGTGTGGTTCTCTTAGAAATGATGTTTGTGATTGTAGAAGAAGAATATTGATTTTCTATATCCTAAATGTCATGCAGATGAATGTATATATAATAGAAAGATGTCTGTTCGCAACAAGTATGAGAATAGATGTGTCTGTTGGGAGACATCTTCTCTAGAGGGGTGTTTTGCTCTGTGTTCTTTTTGAACTCTTCAGACTTCATTTGAAAGGATGAGTTTGTTGGTAAAAAAAATTTAATTAAATTCGCAATGAATTAAAAATAATGAATTAAATCCGAAAATAATTAATTAAATAATTTAATTATTAGAGCCCAAACCCAAAGCCCATCTTTTGATAATTAAATATTGGAAATTTTAACGAAAACGCCCTTTGCAAATGAAGCAGTGCATTTCTGTGCATTCTTGTCTTGAAGCCCCTACATATAAAATTGTTTTAACGGTTAGATTTTGATTTGATATTTTTAAATAAAGATGAAATAGTTAAAACATGTAAAGTATCCGATACTTCTGAACACCTAAGAAAGTCCCTTATTATACATTTTCACCACCACCTTCATTTACAATTCACACTTCTTTTTAACAAAGTTGAAAAAAAGAGCCGCTTGACCAAAAAGAAAAGGCCTAAATTTAGTTCAAGACGATGCATTTTAAGTGTAAAAGATTAATAGAATCGCTTAGATCGATTTGATTTGATCGGTTTGAACTGTTTGTCTGCTCTCTTTATTTCAATTTCAAACTCAATAGGTAAAGTACTCGATATTCCGAAACACTTAAGAAAGTCCCTTATTATATATTTCCACTGCCACCTACATTTACAATTCAGACTTCTTTTTAGCAAAGTTGAAAAAAGAGCCACTTGACCAAAATGAAAAAGCCTAAATTTAATTCAAGACCATACGTTTTAAGTGCAAAAGATGAAGATTTGATCGCTTTGAACTGTTTATGTGTCCTTTTTCTTCCAGACTCCATCTCCCTGTTGATGGGAATAAAAAATAAACAGAATGAAATTCTGCGAAATGAAATAGTTGTCTAAATGGGGCTAGGGTTTGACAAAAATGGAAGTTGATAACAGCATATGGTGTTTGAATATTGCTTGTCACACAAGAAGGAAGAGTTAGTTAACTTTGGGATTTGTGGTATTTTTTGGGAGGTTAAGATAAAAGTTTGCTATCAACACATACTTTTTTTTACTTCATATTCACTCTTTTAATATGTGATTATTAGACCGACTGAATTAAAAAAATTAATAAATAAATAAATTAACAAAAAGTACGTGACAAATAAAAAAAGATGTGTAAATATCATACTTCTAGATAAACTAAAAAGATGAACTAAACGCGTTTTGTTGGCAACACGGTGCTTCTCTCTCTCTCTCTCTCTCTCTCTCTAGATTGTGAGAGAAAGGAGAAAGAGAAAGTTTCTCTCTCTTAATTGATCTTTCTCTCTCTGTGTGCTTTGTAAGTTTGTATAGTATTATTGTATGTTAGTAAAAGAAGGGAAGCGAAGGATGAGGGAAGTAAGAAATGAAGCATAAAGTAGTTGGTAAGGTGGTAGTCAACCATGGGAACAAACACAGGGCTCGAGAATGACAGAAAGACAGACAGCAGCCTGCGCTGCAGGTACAACGATTATCGGGACTCGCACCCATCCATTCATCCATCCATCCATCCATCCATCATTATTCACTCACTCACTCACTCACTCACTCCTCTTTCCTTCCTAAGCTTCCCCCCACACAAACCCAAAACAACACAAAAATAACTAAAGAAATTGTAATAACATGTTAAAAAATTAATTCTGCGTTTATTTTTTTTAATATAAAAAATTGAGAGAGTATAATAAAATTTTTAACGTACTAAAAAGATTTCCTAATTTTAATAATATAATAAGTGACATACGAACTTTACTTATCTATTTTAGATAAGTAAACATGCCCATAGTAGTTCGAAAGAATCGAGTTGGATTTTGCAATGTGGTGATGCTAATCAAATCATTATAACTTATTTATTTAGGAAAGTGTTATTAGTATTTTAAAAAAATCATTTCACATTTTTAATAAGTGTATATTTCTTTTTAAATATAGAAAGTTTAAAATGTATAACGAAATTTTTGAAATGTCAATAACAATTCATATTTATTTATTAGTATTATACTGTCAATTCAAAACATTTTCAAGTAATTATTTATTTATATTATGACACATGAATTAATATATATTTAATGGTATATATGACAATCATAATAAAAATATATCATTTTCATTAAACATAATTTTAATTGATTAATTAGTCCCCACCAAATGGGGTTATGTTAAAATGTAAGCACACATATTTAACCAAAAACTAAAATATAGGATTCGTCTTTTCTTTTCTTGGTTACAACATGTTACATATTACAAATCGGATATTAGCCAAACGTACTACAACTAATTAGTTTTTTTTTTTTGTTGAATTACATACTTCACTTTCATGGACCCTTCTTCCTACTTACAATTAATCGATTGCATTTTGACTTTAGATTTCTGGACAAGCCATGCAGGCTAGATGCATGAATATCGATAAGTGAGTTATAATGATTTGATTGAGTGAGTTACGGGTGAAGGTATTTCTAAGATTCTACTATATTAAGCACCAGCATGCCAAAGAAAGTTCGAATTTTATAATAAAATTGACAATATGAAGAGTAGTTTAACTTACTTATAAGTTTATGTAAAATTTCTTCTCCCATTATTGTGAGATTTACTTCAACACGCCCTCACGTCATGTGTGGCTAATCTTCAAGCCTAACACGTTAACAACACAAATTAGATGACGGAGCACATATGGTTGTTGGGTTGCATACATGGGGATGATCTGCTCCAATACCATGAAGAAGTTGGGGTTCTATCATAAAACCAATTGAAAATATAGGAAGTAACCCAACATCTTACAAACTTTCACAAGATTTCTCCTTTCACCAATGTAAAACTCATTTACATTCATATCCTCACACCACTCCTCATATGTGATGAATTTTCAAACTAAACAAGTGAACAATAGGAATTGGGTGACGTGGAGGATGTGTAGCTATTGGGCTTCACATTTAGACCAACCTACTTTGATACTATAAAGAAAGTTAAGATTCTACTATAAAATTAATTGGTAATAATATAATAACAGCCCAACTTACTTATAAGCTTGCAAGGTCACTCCTCTCATTAATGTGAAATTCAATCTCAACATGCCCCTCGCATGTAGTAAATTTTCAAGTCTAACACGTAGATAACAAAACGGGGTGACGTGAAGTGTAAGTGGCCGTTTGGCTTCATACGAAAAACAACCTGCTCTGATACCATGAAGAAATTAAGGTTCCACTATAAAACTAATTGATAATATGTAGAGTAATTCAACAATTTATAAGCCCTCATAAAAAATTTCCTTTCATCAATGTGAAACTCTTCTTCATGCTACTAGTAGTAGGGTTTCCATAAAGAGGCATATTCTCTGCCCTCTCCCACTTCTCGTGCCCCTGTTTATGTGGTCACGGTTAAGTCACGTTAACATTTTTATCTTATTATCTTTATTAAAAATAATATAAAATATTAACGTGACTTAATCATGATCACATAAAACATGAAGGCACTGGAGGGCAGAGAATCTGCCTCCTTTCCATAAACAACTTGTAATCTGTATTTCTGTGTTCGGTCCTTCTAACAGTGTTTAGTTGTAGTAGTTAGGCAGCTGTAATGACAATAGTTGACAGTGACCTCTTCCTAATTTACCTTGCCATAAGTTTCAATATATATATTTCTTGTTATTTTTTATTCTTTTGCAAAATACAGGACAACAGTATTAAGTTGCTAGATCGTGTTAGTAATAGTACCAACAAAGAACCATTTAATGTAACAGTGTACAATATCATATGATTTATTTAAATGATTGATGGATTGAATGAATTGGTACAGGTCTTAGAAATTTCAGCAGGAAAATCTAGCATTGAATTAAAAAAAATTAAAAATTATTGAATTCAAGTATTTCGAGTACAAAGGACATTTCAATTTATTGGATTTAATTTGTAACATATAGAGTGATGGTCTTCCACATAAATATCTGACTTTTTATTTTTGTTTTAGTACTGAATATTTCTGATTTTTTAGAGGGTGGTCCAGATTTCTATCAAGAAAATAATGCAAGTTTCCTATTTTGGTAAAATGACGAAGATGCCATTGACGTTTACATGACGTGGCATGATGTGACTGGGTGCATTTTCCAACAATAAGGGAAATAAATACCAATTTCGGAAGTCCACTAATTGTTGTCCATCAAAAGAAAGGTGAAAAAGTTGGGAGAAAATTAAACGAGAATAATATAAAAACATTAGGGTTAATTTACCGAAAAACCGCTAGGGCAACTAAAATTACAAAGTCCGAAAGGCAAGCTGATCTCGCTTTAGTTGGAATTGGAAGAAGGATAACTCACGGCAGCAAGAGCATCCTTAAGTGAGCTTTCAACAAAATTTGGTACATATCTTGATCGAGTTAATTTTCTATTAGTTTTTCGACCAATATAAAATGCCTTTTTCTTTTGGTTAACGTTTAAAAATTACTATACTTAGGTGTTAAATATAACATGTGCGAGCATAGTCATGTTATATGGTAAGATCGTACAACTGCCTATTAGATTTCGAAAAAAACTCTTGACTGCATCATATTTAGCTCATCCAACAACTAGGAAGGGCAGGGTAGCGGTAAACTACAACGAGCATTAACAGTCTGTGCCAATTCAAGGGAGGACGAGAAAAAAAGGGTATTTGTTGTTTGTATTGATAGCTTAATTTTTTATATTAAGAAAGACATCTTTGCTTAATTATGAAACCATAATGCGACAGTTATATGATATGAAAATCCGTCGTGTACATTTGTAACTTGTAAGTTGCAATGTTATTAATTTTAAGAATCTATCGTGTCCTTCAATTTAAATGTTCTTGGTTATTTAAAATAATTCAAGCTTTTATACTTTGTCCACCTAAAGAAAAATTCTTAGATCCGTTTTGATAACGAGGACTGTTAACTAGCTTTTAGTCTAGTTAAAAGTTGCAAGAGATCGAAATTTTGAATCTTGTCTTGTTAAATGATCAAAGCACATTATACATTTGCACGCACTTTTAATTGTGGAGTGAACACTCACTAATTTTTGTAATTTTTTTACATGCGTAATGAAATTTCATTATTTGATTACGTAATCTGAAATAATTAGACTGGTGGAAAGTTTGAGCGCACTTTACCTTGTTTTCCCATTGGTCTGCTTCCTAAATGAGATATGCGACGCTTAATTAGAAGGTTAGGCAAGCCCCTCGTGCTTTTGTGGAAAAGAAAGGCAAATACAAGACATATTAGGGGAGACAGAATATTGACGAGGAAAGCTTTTGCACTTAGCCCACTCATGACCCACTAGAAACCGTGCCAGCTCAGCAAATGGGCCCATCAAAGTGGGGGGTCCTGGAGGACGTGGAGAAACTTTTGGTAAGTTGGTAGGGACGTTACTCCCACAATGTAATACTATTTTGGAAAGAGGATCCTCTACGGATTCATTTTGTAGGGATCACAAGGATTCCTATATCTTAACCATTTATCGTACATCACGTGTGTATTCAGTTTTCATTAGAAACTATTGTATTTAATTTTAAATAAAAAGGTTAAATGATTTCTGACTGTACGATCCACGATAAATGACTAAGATGTGGGGATTCCTAAAATCTCCACAATTTGGATCCGGATGGGATCCAAATCCACTATTTTGAGGGTCCATGAGGTCCTAATAGTTCAAACTTGAGAGAGATTTTTCAGTGTACTAAAAATATGAATATTATATTATGTTGCTCTTAAATAAATTAAATAGTAAATCTAAATTTTGCGTTATGTTTTTAGTTTAAAATTTGCATGTGGAAACTTTAAACTTCAAATTACTCTTGAAAAATGTCCTTTGGAATAGCTTTGTAGTGTCTTTTAGTAATAGCGTTGTAGTGTTTGAGTAGTTCACTAGTAATGCTCTCCAAGTGCATTTTTAACAATAGGCTTGGCAAGGTCAATATGGTAATTATAAATTATTGTACCATATATTTTGGGTAATGCTAGGTAAATTAAATGATATGTCGCCAACAAAAAAATAAGCACGTTAATCAACACTTCAATAATAATCAAATCATCAACAATCATATCATTTAGTTTACAAAATTTAGTTTAGAAATTTAGTCTCGGGTAATGCTAGGGAGACTAAATTTCTAAACTAAATTTGCAAACTAAATAATTTGTCACCAATAAGAAATAAGCAAGTTAAACAACACTTCATTAATAATATAATCATCAATAACGACATCATTTAGTTTACAAAATTTAGTGTTTCTAACATTACCATATATTTTTAAGAGTGTTTGTTATTCTCATTCACCCGACTTATTTTTCAGCTCACATTTTAATGAAAGTACGATGAAACATAAAAACAGAGATTTTGTGTTGGCAAATAAAAAAAACATAGAATTATGGGAAAATAAGAAAAGGGTGGGAATAATGTTAGGTGTCACATCCTGACGGGCCCTCACCACATCTTGGGCTCGACTCCGTTGTAACACGATATTGTCCGTTTTGGGTACCGATCACGCCCTCACGATTTTGTTTATGAGAACTCACACGAGAACTTCATAGTGGGTCACCCATACTAAGATTGCTCTTGCGCGAACTCACTTAACTTTAGAGTTCCTACAGAATCCGAAGCTAGTGAGATCCCAAAAGGCCT
The DNA here is from genome assembly GCF_042453785.1 of Malus domestica. NCBI lineage: Eukaryota > Viridiplantae > Streptophyta > Magnoliopsida > Rosales > Rosaceae > Malus > Malus domestica. The sequence goes on from NC_091662.1 coordinate 11,000,433, forward strand.
CGTGCTAGGTAGAGATGAGAATATACATATAAGGCATAGAGGATCCACTTCCCTAGGCGATGTGGGATATCACAATCCACCCCCATTATACCATCTCCAATGGCTAGGCTAAAAGCCAAATATTTTAGCCCGGAAAATTTAGCTTTTAGCCCAGAAATAGCTTTTCTGCTCCAACTGTTCTAGCCTAAAATTTTAGCCCCGGATTATTAAAGAATGAACTTATGCTATTTTTGTGGATAAATTAAATTTAAATAAATAAATAAATATGTAGACTATCGTAAATTAATTTTCCTGAACATTTTTATCAAAAAAATTTAAATTCCGATAAATATTGAAAAATTTAAATTTCGATTTCTGGGCTAAATTTTGGGGGGAATCTGGCATTGGTTTAGCATTTAGCCTAAAATTTTCCCTTCGGTTGGATTGGGTTTGGGGGGAAATTTTGGGGGGTAATTTGGCTTTTAGCCTACCATTGGAGTTGGTCTTAAGGGCCCGACGTCCTCGTCGACACACGTTCGACCAGGGATTGGCTCTGATACCAAATTGTTACATCCCTACCCGGGCCCCCACCACATCCTGAGCTCAACTCCGCTGTAGCACGATATTGTCCGCTTTGGGCCCCAACCACGTTGTTTTTGGGAACTCACACAAGAACTTCTCAGTGGGTCACCCATCCTGGGATTGCTCTCGTGCAAACTCACTTAACTTCGAAGTTTCTAAGGAACCCGAAGCCAGTGAGCTCCCAAAATGCCTCGTGCTACGTAGAGATGATAATATACATATAAGGCTTAGATGATCCACTCCCCTGGGTGATGTGGGATGTTACACTAGGTAAGACTAAAATTGAAATTAAATGATTTGTTACCAATAACAAATAAACATGTTAATTAACATTTAGGTAATAATCCAATAATCCATTTTCATGTTATTTAGTTTACAAAATTTAGTCTACACATTTAGTCTCACTAGCATTAAAATATGAGAAATGCAAAGAAGACTCTCTCAAAGTGGGATTCTCCCTACACATCATAGTTTAACGTCAATTTTTCGTGATAACATTATAAAACATTTTGCAAAAAATATGAGGTGACAAATAATCTATAGAAAACTCATTTTTTAACTAGTTTTAAAGACACATTTTGACTTAGTTATCCTTAACAAAATTTGTATGTATACAATAAACACATTTAACAATGGAGCATGTCAATTTTCAAGATTTAGACACTGAAAAAGAGAGAAACTTATATGCGTGTAGCATTCTCTTTCTTGCCCAATTTCATGCCAATAAGCTGTAAACAATATTAATAAGCTACATGTACATTTTGGCTCAACAACAAGAGTGTTCATATTTACGAGTTATTATGAACAAACAAGCTCAAAGCAACTCTAAAAAGCGAAATATTTTATTTCATCTTTATTATTATGCAGATAAATTTTGTTGACAGGAAACTTAAAAAAAATGTGGTTTTTATTTCTATATACAACCAACCGAAGTTGAGATCAAGATTTTTATAACTAGAGTGTTACTGTAGAGAATCTATTGTGTTCAAATAGTCCCGGATCCTCCTCGTGGAAATTTAGAAGATCAATTAATCGTGCATGTTTATCGTGAGGTTAATTTTCGTTAATTTCTGATCGAATAATGTACGATGAACGAACACAATTAATTGATTATTCGGATAGGATCCTAATCCCAAATAGTCAACTGCCATGGTTCTCCGGTGAGTATGTTGTAATTGGGTGAAAATAAAAAATAAAATAAAATAAAACAATGGGAAAGAAATAAACATAAAATAAATTAAAATAATAATGGAATAGAAAAAAGAAAGGTACGAGGAGGCTGCGCTGTGTTCCCTCTATTTCCACTACAGATGCATGCAACATGATTATTTTCTAGATACACGACAAACCACTCCTCCTTTGGTTTTATTTTTTATTTTTATTAATGAACAATATTATCTACATTAAGAGGGTAGATGAGTGAGTTAAGACTCTCAATGGATTAACAATAATTTAGTTCAAATTATCTTTTGGCGAGAATCGAACTTAAAATCTCTCACTTACAAGTGAAGAATAATACCACTAGATTATAATACTAATACTAAGTGGCACACTACTTCTCTTTTAAACTACCCAAATCTCTCCACATCAATAAAATAATTACAAAAATAAATAATGTAAATTATTTTTCTAATCACTGTAAGGCTTTTAAACCAAAATAGTTCATAAACATTGACATAACTCCTCACTTGGTTCTCTGAAATTTGAAATTGATAAAAGTGATCTCCGAATTTGCCTACATTCAATCATTTTGGTAGTTCCATGAAAATCTCTATTAAATAAGGATAAAATGACAAAAATACTCTTTTTTTTTATTTCAAATCATTTGTCCTAATGATTTTCCTATTATTTATGAAATTGAGGGTAATTTTGTCATTTTATTCCTTATTAACAGAGTTTTTCACAGAATAAAGTGAGGAGTTATGTCAATGTCAACGACTATTTTAGCTAAAAAAACCTTACTATATTAGGCATTCTTTAGTAGTTACAATGAGTTTGATATATATATATATATGAATTGAGCGGTTTCAGTGTAAGAGTGTGATTCCTATAATATTGGTATCACACTCAGTTTTTTGGTCTATTATGGAAGGCCAAAATGATGGATTGCTATCATAATTTGAGCCTTTCTCCTCAACTCGTAGCTTTCTGGGTTCAAACCATCTCTCTCCACTTAAGACTAGATAAAGTACAAAAATCACTTAAACTATATTAAGAGAAGAAAGAAAAGTATGAACCCGGAACGCATTAGATTAAAAAGAAAGACTCTATTTACTATAGCAACCACCACTTGCAAGTAATACGGTATTGCTGACCTGGTTATAGGTAAAAAAATTACTTGGACTACACTTTAATTTGTACGGATTGTGTATCAAAGTCACTAACGAAGATAGGGTGTAATATTATTGAGAGAAAATCATATTAAATTTACTAAATTACCCTCCAAAGACTCATGTGAGTAGAGGAGTGGAGGAGAATTTGCTTTACAGCTAAACCTTGGTGTAACGAAGACCATAATTTTCACCAAAAAAAGGGATAAACAATTTGGTCATGTGAAATGAAAAGGAAATGGGATAAAAAAAATGTTATATCTCCGTCATAATATCAACAATCAATATGATTTTTCTCTATGAGTAGATTATAATATATTTATATTAAATTTGCTACCGATGCAGTTAAATTTAAGATCTTCTATTAAAATAGAGACAAATGCTTACCGAATTAAGTGTCAACGTTAAATATAACACAAAAATTGATAACCGCACGTCTTTTTTTCTTATGCATTTTTCTTTTGTTTAGATCATCATATTGAATATTTCAACATAAATTAATGTTTTAAGTGGAAAAAAGAAAAGAAAATGTCTCCATATCATCTTTGTATATTTTCTTTCAAATTATAAAAATTTAAAATGTAAAATAAAATTTTTAGAGTTAATAATAATGTATATGAAAAAACGGATATTTTTGAGCAGTAAAAAGGAAATAAAAGAATAGAAAAAAAGGGAAAAATTGGGCGGGGAGTGCTTAAAGAAAGTGGCGGGTTTTACGGTGCAAAAGGACGAAGAAGCAAAAAGCTGACGCGGCGACACGTGGCGAGGCAAATGACCGTTGGATGAGCATGCGAATTTAACAGTGATTTGATCTAATTCTTCTACCGTTTTGAGACGAGATTATGACATCCATAACCAACCAGGAGAGGGAGGAGAGAGAGAGAGAGAGGGGTTTTATGTTATACAGTCACACACACACACAGAGAAAGAAACGCACTGCGCAGAGCTGAAAAGCTCATCACCTGCGAACAAATCAGACGGAGAGAGAGAGAGAGAGGCTTGAGTTTGTGTGAGCTGCTTGCAGAGTGCAGAGGAGAGAAAGGATATGGCGGCGTTGCAGAGAGAGGTAAGTTCTGCGGGATTCATAAATGCTTGGAAATTACAGGCGAACAGCGCAGCACAGTGAAGAGGACGGATTAAAAGCGCGATTAACGCTGCCAAACTGAGTTCTAGCTATCTCTGTCCCTCTCTGCAGATTTTCATTTTTCACCATTCTCTTCAAATATTTTCATAAAAATTAAAACTTCAAGGTGAATAGTAAATACCCATTAGAGAATTGGGTCGGAGTTTGAGCTTGATATGGATTTTCGGTCACAATTTGGGTCTCGGTTAAGGAAGCAGCAGCAATGGCTGGTTTTTTCTCATTAGGCAGAGGCGGCAGCGACGACCAGCATAATAGCAACAACCCACCCCCGCCTGATCACCACAACCACCAACAAATTGCTCCGGAGACGTTGTTCTGGTACAAGAATGAGGACGTGGCAAATCAGCCGTACAAGGGCTTCGAGCTGTTGCAGCAACAGGAGCAGCTCCTCCAGCTCCAAACCCAGCCGCCCCCACGGCTTTACCAGCCTCATCCCCACCACCATCAAGATCTCTACGCTTCTGCGGCTGCTCTAGGGGTGGGTCCCAGCAGCAGGGGATCGGATGACACTTCATCGTCGAGGTCGGCCGCAGCGGCGTTTACGATGATGAGGTCGTCGTCAGGAGGAAGAGGAGGAAGCGGAGGAAGCGGAGGTGGCGCCAGCTGTCAGGACTGCGGGAACCAAGCGAAGAAAGACTGCATACACATGAGGTGCAGGACTTGCTGCAAGAACCGAGGGTTAGACTGTCCGACCCACGTCAAGAGCACGTGGGTTCCGGCGTCGAAACGCCGTGAGCGGCAGCAGCAGCTCGCCGCCTTGCAGCACCAACACCACCAACAGCAAGATCATTTACAACAACACCAGAACCAACAGCAGCAGCAGCTTCAAGTGATTCGTGGAGAAAGTTCGAAAAGACTCAGAGAAAATCCGAGCTCGAATCCCTCTCTTCGTATTCACACAAACACAAATACTTCAGGTATTCTATTTATACACACATATACATACACGTTTTATGAGATCTTTTGATCGTTTGAGAGAGGGAAAAAAAGGAGGGTTTGAGTGAACAAGGAGAGAATGGAAGAAGGGGAGAAAAAAGGGGAAGGGTTTTGGAAGGTAGCGTGTGCAAAACCAAACAAATAGAAGAGAATATCGATTGCGTGTTAGGAAGAGTCGATCCCTCAATAGTAAAAAACTCATTCTTCCAAAAACCCCATCAGAAATCACCAGCTTTCTTTCTTTTCATCTTTTCCTTTTCCAAAAAAACACTGTTCTGCAGTAGTCCTGACGACTATTACATTGACAGGAAGAAAGAAACAAAGAAAGAAATACACTGTTTCTCTCTCTCTCTCTCTCTAAAAATTCCGTGTTCATGTTTGTGCGTATTGCTTGCTTTTGTGTGCCTTTCTTTTTTTATTTGTGTTAAAAGAAAGAAAATCTAAAGATAAGCAATTTTTTAATTTAATTTTCCTACTCTGGGTCTTTCCTTGTCATGAAAAACTATGTAGTTTTATGTATTGGAGCTTGGGATTTACACATGTCTGTGTATGTAGGCTTGGATGTGGTGAATTTCCCGCCGGAAGTAAGATCGCAGGCTGTATTTCGCTGCGTGAAAGTGAGCGCAATGGACGACGAGGTCCAGTACGCGTACCAGACGGCTGTGAACATCGCAGGCCATTGGTTTAAAGGAATTCTCAACGACCATGGACCCGAATCCCCTAACTACAACATGAACATGGCAGCTGAAACCTCGTCTGGTGGTGGAGTTAATTTCCAACCGCTCAATCTCATCGCGGGAGCCACCACCGCCGTTAACACAGCATCCATTGACGGTGGTGGCGGTCACGAGGGAATGGCAGTGGCGGGTTCGACGACAGTTATAGATCCTTCTTCTCTATATCCAGCTCCAATTAACACATACATGGGTACGCAATTCTTCCCACCACCAAGATCTTGATGGAACAAAAGTTTACACTTCCCACATTCTTCATCTTCTTCTTCTTCTGACTACCTACCTACGACGAGCAACTGTTCCGTACGTAGTAAGTGTGTACTCTCAAATCTTTTGATAATATCTTTGTAGCAAAAATTGATACCCACATTTGGACTAGCCTAGCTAGGAAGCTAGAAAGAGAGAGTTGAAAGAAAGTATTGATGCGCGAGGAACGTATTTGTTTTGTTGACAGTTTCTAATGCTTGTTAATTAGTTAATTTGAATGTCATCATCTATTATGATTGGTATTATCATTAATCCTCTTGATTAATATCTTGTTCAAATTCAAATATGTTTAGGCGCTACATGTTTTCTTCATTTTGTTTTGACTAATTGGAGATTTTAAAGAGTGGTGGTGTTTTGTGGATTATCCTGGATGGGTATTTCTCTTTAACGTAGCGTGTCCAGGGTTAAAACGCGATGCCCTCTTGTAGATTAAGATGAATTTAGTGTTAAAAAAGAGTGGCGGTGTTTTTATTTATTTATTTTTCCTCTACTGGGTTGAACCCCATGACATTTTTTTGGTTGGATTTGAACTTGGAAAGCTGCTTTTTTTTTCTTTTTCCCTGTTTACCCGTATGCTTGCCTGTTTGAAATGGATCACGAAAACTTGGAAGTTTTCGTCTTTTGTTGGACAAACTACAAAGACGACTTCTTTTTTCATTTCGGTATGGGCGGTCCAGCCATGCATGAGTAAACCAGCATATTCAAGTTCAAAAGGTCAAGCAACCCTTTCTCCCTTCTCTCTCTCTCTCTCTCTCTCTCTCTCTCTCTCTCTAGATTGTCATAGAATATTGAACTTTGTTTTATATTTTCTTCATTTGTTCCTAAATTTTGAAATGAATGGATGTGACTTTGATGTTGAAAACTGGAAGCTTTGCTTAATTTTCACCTGCGGTGGTTTAATGCACAGCTCCAGGAAGGTAAAATTACAGAAATATTGCTCAATTGTTTGTTGGATAATTGCTTAAATTTAATATTGTTTACTTTCTGTATGAAAACTTAGGAATTGTAAACATAGCAGAAAATTTAAGGGCCTTGCATAATTAGTTTACAAACAATCTGACCTTTGACATGTCCTCTAAATTTCATACATTAATGTTATCTGCAATTATCTATTTCTCACTTCCCTATAGAAGTCTTTTTAAACCTTTTAATGCTGCCACATTATTGCATTTAGTCAATAAATATTGATTATAGTTATCACTAGTAGTTCTTAAAATATCAACAGTATAAAGCACAAGCTTTATTTTTAAATAAATAAATTTACTGTGGGGAAGCTTATATCTGTAATGAAACTGGAAGGGAGTTTAAGGGCTAGTTTTTTTAAGTGTTTTTAAATGACTGAAAACATTTTTAGAGAAAATGTTTTTGAGTTTCAAAAATACTTGAAGTGCTTCTTGTTAGAAGAGCCATTTATGTGCTTCTTGCAGGAAGCACTTCAAGTGCTTTTCTAGAATTAACTTTCATTTTTACAAATGATTGGTTTCAGAAAACATTTTCTCTAAAAAAACTTTCAGTCATTTAAAAGCACATCTCAAACGAGCCTACTTTACCTCCAAAATGTAGATAAAATTTTAATTTTAAGAGAGAAACATCAGAATTGTTGTAGTTAGAAAAGAAAAAGAAATTAAGGTTGATAAATTAAACAAAAACATAAGATGAGATTTTTCAATGAACGAAGCATCAGAATGAATCAAATCTCCGTAAAGTCTGTTTAAGAGATTTTTGAATGCACAAACACATGTTCGAACTCTAAAGCCTAATAACCCCAAGATAGATAAGGAGTCACCTAATCTTTTGTTTGCATGGTGAAGTATTTGACTAACTAATCCCAAGGTCTGTCGTATGTGTATGTATTTTATTTAGATTCCAATCGTTCATGCCTCCAAGTCTTTTCGTCCATGGCTGCAAATCTGTCTTCTTGTCGAAAATAATTGAGAGATCCCTTAATATAGGTTTAGGCCTGAATATATGTATCTTGGGGTGTAAATAACATGTAAAAACTTCTGTCTTGAAAAGTGCAAGCTACGACGCATGGACATGGTGGTATCCCTTCGTATTCCCGTGTTGTGTCGTATTCTTGTGTTCGTATCCACGTCCATGCATCCTAGGTAGAAAGTATTTGAAATTGAGTTGTGCACTTGCCTGTGTTTAGTTGTGTATTATTCTAATGGCTAGAGAGTGTTTGGGGTTTAGGGTTTTGTATCCGTAAATGATTCGGCAAGTTGGTGCCAAGAGTGTCAACATCTCCATCTCTCTCTCTCTCTCTCTCTCTCTCTCTCTCTCTCTCTCTCTCTGTTGTAATTGCTTCAAGCAAGTTGGTTACTCTTAGAGAATTCCATATATGGAGTACATGGAAATGAGTCCAGATTCTTAAGCCAAATTATAACTATTGCCCTGCTGTTTTATAATGAATTGGATAGCATATAGCTATATATATAATGAGGAGTTTGCAGGAAATATTAAAAGAATTGTAGTGATTCAGTGAAAAAACTTTCATGTAGAGAAAATAACTGCAGTTGAAATTATATGAAAGTTTTTTTAATACAAGCGGAAATGGGAGAAGGGAGAATTGAACTTAAGATCTCGGTGCAGGAATAAATGATCTTAAATCAACTGAGCGACAACCCCTTGCAAAAATATTACTGAGAAAATAAGAAGGCTCCAAAAATGCTTTCTTTTTAAGTTGTGTTGATACTAGATAGAATTCTACAAAGCAGTAGTATATGTGTATTGAATTGCTTGAAAATTAATTCTTGCTGTGGAGCTTGAAGTATATTAGCCCTCTTGATGGACTGAATTAGCTTTTGAGTGATCCTGCATGGATGGATGGAGGGTGGCAGTTACAAAGAGACCATACTATTTTAGAGTAGCAGTTTAGTTACAACACAGACTTGCCCATCCCATAATGTCATATTCAAAAATGTTACTCTTACTACGTTTGTCTTACCACATTTGTATTGTCTTTATACGTGTTTGTGTGCCCTACACTATTAGGGAGGTGGTACAAATGTGGTAAGTGTAACATTCTTAATCGTCTTCAATTTCTATCGAAATTTTCTATAGTATATATATTGGGTACTTAGCCATTAAATCCTTGATCACAAATTAAACCATCTGTTGTCTTAATGCACGTCATGCATTAATGCACGTCATGCATTGAAGCATGGTTAAACTTTCGGTCATATATATATATATATATTTTTTTTTATCATGTTTTCTGGTAAATTAGAGGGCGGCTTTTGTTCCAGCGAGTTAGGTCAAGTTTCGACCATATACATTTATTGAATTTTCTGTAGTGCGCAATTAAGTTACACTTAACAAGAGCTGTTAAATTCTGTTAGGTTAAAAAATTTAACAATTCTTGTTCAGATGTGTAATTTAAATGTGCATTAGAAAAAATCTTGTACATTTACCGTTGGGATAGTGTGTGTGTAAAGCTAAATGTGCTGCTACAGTATGTTTCCATGTGATGCAGCTGTTTTATGGTAGATTCTTTTCCTTACAAAACTCTTTTTTTCTTCTTAAAATTAAACAAAATTTTATATATTGTAGACCCGCCGAAAGAAAATAAACACATTTTGTCGTTGGATTCCGTAAGAAAAATACTTAATTTAGTCGAATTGGGGAAATTCTTATTGACCTTTAAACCTAATTATTATTTGTTGTTTTTTGATGAACAAAATCTTAACAAAAAGAAAGAGAAAACCATATATGCCTATATACATTCCCAATGCAAAAAATAATTAGTATTTACTTTTACAGAAATAATGATGAGATTGACGCCCATGTTTTTTTGGCTCAAAAAACTTTCCACTCCATCGGTATATATGCATATCATGTTTCCTTGAGCAGCGCAGAGAATGAAAAAGCAGCAGAAAATTTTCGATGTGTTGGGAATACGGTTCGATACATTAATTTTTTTTTTAACTTTAAAAATCATCAAAGGCCCCCATCTCCAATGCACTGGAATATTACATCACTTGTAATATTACATTAATTGTATTATTACACTTGGTATGTCGGACCGTATCACAACAAAAAATCTCCAGTGTAATATTCGGTCCCCTGGACAACTGAGTAAGTACCTGGGGGAATTCAATTTTTCAATTTTGTATCCATGCATTCAATTTTCTTTGAATTTTGGGAAATCATCAAGGGCAATCCCCAATGCACCAGGGTATTATTCTTTCAAAATTAGTTTTGTGAGTCTGTAGCTTTTTGTTACGAGTAGTAATTTTCAAACTCATATTTTTTTTCCTTATGCATTTCTTTCTTTGTTGTCGTATGGTTAGATAACGAAGGAGGAGTGCTGAACGGGTAAAGATATGAGAACAATTTTGCTCATTAATCTCTAATTGTGATGGAAATACGGTATACATTCTAATAAACTCGGATTAACATTAGTGGCTATACATTACTGCAATGCATATACTGAGTAGAAAGATAATGCTACACTATGATTAAAGAGTTGATGCATGAAACTGTTATGGAGTTGTGAATTCTTCTCCAACATATCTCTATACAAAGTAACTTTCATATAGATAGATTTTGTTTCGTGAAAGTAGGGTATTCATTGAAACGTCGGAAGAATACATACAATGGTAGATAGGGTGCAATGAAAAATGACTTTGTTATAGCTTTGCCGGAGCTTTCAATATTCAGTCTAACAGAAAAAGAGTGCTTGCACCAAACAAATCAAATAGAACTATCCTCAATAAGTAAGTCTTAAGATTATATCCGGTGATTCTTCAAACCAACTAATTGCTTTTGAAGTTTCGAGATCTGAAGTTCAATATAAGGAAACCATTCAAACTACGTACATATATATATATATATATATATGTATATATATATATAAGCATGGAAATCGTTGACAGTGGCAGACTGCGGATCTAGCTGTGTATGTACACGCTTTAGAGCACAGTTTTTCTGCAAGGGGTTGTCAAGTGACTTTATTTTACTATCTTCCAAATAAAATGGCAAAATTGTGTTGTATTGGGGAAACATATTCGTGCAATAAGAAATTAGTTAGGGTGACTTTAAATAATCCTATCCTTGACCTACATTGAAAATCTCAAATCTCAATTCAACTTCTTTCTTAAATCATAAGGTTTTCCTTGACAAATGCATCTTATCAACAACTTTATATATGTACAACATATTATCCAAGGGCAAATCATGTTTGTAGCGAGTAGATTAACTAAACAAAGAAACGTATTTGTAGTGAGTAGCTTGCTAGTTAGGTTAACATACTAAAGAAAATTCGTAAAAAACACATGTTCTGTAGACTACTTCTCAGTGACGTGCAACATCAAACACTACTCCCTCCTGTATATGGCATCCAATCAACCAACGGGTGGATGCATGATAGCCATACAACCCCACAACATTGCTCTCTCGTATACTCCATCACTCTCAGAGTCTCTAGTCTCCCACATGCAGCAGTCTGAAATCCTAGCTTAGAATTGTGCTTGCCAACAGAGACCTCAGCTAGGTAACGGCCACATATTTCTAGCGTTTTGAGAAAGTATAATAAACCCAGATGTTTGGCACTGAGCTAATTTATATTCTCTTCTTTTCTAACTTTTGCTTGTATATATAATTATATATACATATATAGACATCGCTGCAGTGTCTGCAATATTTTAGAGAGATCCAAGAGCAATAGCTAAACAACATATTAGCTAGGTTAATTCCCCTAGTAAGCACAAACAAAGTCATAATTCAAAAGGGAGCACTAGGGTTTGTCATGGTGTATTAGGGCAATTATAGGCAGGCGGGGTTGGCATGCAATTTGATCAGCTCTAGGGTTGGTAGGCTGAGCCCAATGCACAATGTGATCTTCTGTGTGTTGGCCTGGGGGGCAATATAATTTGAGTTGCTGTGGTCCCGACAAGAAGGCAATTTGCTGCAAAAAGTTTTTGTTTTTTCCCTTCATTTTTTGTTTTGCTTTGCTTTGCTTTCGATCAATTAGCTGTTTCCTCCCAAACCCTATTTGCAATCTGAGAAAGCGGTAGAGAGAGAGAGCACCAGTATATCTGAATGTGCTGATCGAACTGAATGCCAATTGGTGGGAGTTGAAGTTTTTTTTCCATATTCCATAACTTGTAAGGCTGTGTCTGCTGTCAGCAGAAAACAAGGCTGCAAGTTTGAAGGCGTAATTAAGGCATATTTTGGAAGAAACCAAGCTCTTACATGTAGTGAATTGTCTCTTCGAGGACCAGTAAATATTATTTTGGTTGCTAGCTAGTTGCTATATATATTTCTCGACCGTTAATTACATGTAGAGTAATTATCCCACGGACGTCGTCTTTGGAATTAGGTTAACATAAACCCTGCTGCAAAACTACGCCTATAGTTAATCTGGAGAAATTAATTAAAGACCCATCTCGGATTAGGGTTCCTAAAGTTCAAACTCTAGTGTTAGAATAGTATCCAAATTCTAAACCACAAAGCTTTGATAATAAATAGGGTTGATCTACAATATACATGTATCAAATGTATCGGTGTTTAAACAGTTAGATCAAACATATCAAATATTAATTCATACAAATTAAACGGTTTAGTGCACCAGTGCATATCATATATACACCGTTTAAATTATAGAGATTGTAGGGGTGGAAGGCATGATCTTGGAATATATATATATATATATATATATATATATATGTATGTGTGTGTGTGTACTTATTTCTATATTGACTTTTAATGATAAGGTGCTTGAATGCGAGAGCTAGGTAGAGATCTCGATCTCCCACTTGCTTTGACAGCCCCACGGAATTTTCATGTAGCAATCTTACTTTTCCCCAACAAATCTCTCTGAAATGGATTGATATATGCATATATATGGATGACCTTTCTGAATTGACATGCATCAAAGTGAAACCCAATATTCGGTTTCAAAGAGAATCGGAATGTCGTGACTCGTGAGGTAGAAAATTCAGTACAATTAATGACATATATAAATACTTATATATAATACTTTTATGCAGTCAATCAATCGTATATATACAAAGGCCAAAACTTTTTTTCTTGGGGGATTAATTTTTTTTGTCAGACGTCAATAGTATAGGCTTGCTCTTATATTTGGGAAGAATGTTTGCCGCTTGTGCCAAATCGTGCCCACCTATTTAATTGTATTGGTACTGGTTGTATTCATAGTCACTCGACCTAATTAATTTTTCTCCTTGAGCAAATTTCTTTTTTTATTTTTTTATTTTTTTGTATAAATAAAGGGAAATATCCTGAGAGTAGTACTTGACCGAAAGAAAATTAGTGAGAGGACTATTTCCTGGATTGTTGTGCCAAGTTTTCTCCGTTTTTCCGTCATTTCTACAGGAACATCTCCAACAGCTTAGCTAAATCATGTTGTTTGAACTTGGATAAATTTAACCCAAAACCACAAAAAGCTTGATCCACAGCGTCGTTATATCCCAGTTAACCTAGCTTTGTAAATGGTTGCAAGATTTCTTTACTTTCCATATGGCCAAGAGATTCGGCGTTAGCAGCCCATTGAGTTATTAATGAGCAACCATTAAGACCTGTTTAATTTGATATCATCATAATATAAAGGTGGGTTTGGTAATAATAAAGATAATATAAAATGAAATCAAACTAAATGCGTTTTAATGAGTACCTTTTAATAAATAGTATTCAAAGTTATGAAATGAAAAAAATATTCAAAGTTGTAGGAGTAACATTTTTAAAATCGGCTAAAAGCCAAAACAATCTTCGAATTTCATGCTAAACTCATTAAAATATATCTAGTGTTGTTGGAGATGCTCGAAGTCATAAACCCGGAGAAAATTTGTAAGTAAAAAACAAGAGATATGTACGTACGAAAAATTTAGATGCAAATGATACATAGCAGAAGAAAGATTTTACATGCAATAAACTCGGAGGAGTAAACGAAGCGCCACAGAAGGATTACAGTGAACGCAGGGAAGCAGGTCCGTCGGCTCGTCGATCTGATGCTGTTTCCCCGGTTAAGGCTACAGGATTCCATCAGCGTATGCCGATTTTTCTCTACCAAAACACGATATCGATGAACTCCTTTGCTTCTCTCGGTTTGTGGCGATATTCGGTTAGTATTTTAGTCGTGAAAGCTCTGCTGCTTTCACTGAGAAGATGGAGCACGGGGTTTGCCTTTGATGGAGTTGAGGTGTTGGGCCACGAAGATGATGCCCATTACAAGTATGAGGCAACCAACCAGGGTACTGAAGAAGAGGGCACCTGGTTGCCTTGTCTGGACAAACCCGTACACCCCGGTATTCGTCACAACAATAAGATCAGTGAGCCCGTCGTTTGAGAAGTCCTCGGTGATCAGGGCGTGTGTAGGCGGTGCTGGAAGGACAACTGATGTTACGATACTTCCTCCAGGAGAAATCACTACAGCCTCTTGTTCTCCGGCAGCAAGGACCACCTCTTGGATATCACGAACTCGCAACGAGAATGACTTCAGTGTAGGGACCACGTTACCAGCCTCCATCATCCCTGACGGAGATGGAAGATTTGACCATATAGCACCCGTCGTCAGCTGCCACTGCCAAATGGCATCATGGCCATGCAATCCAGGGGAGTATGATGTTACCTGAGAGAAAGTACACATCTTAAGTTGCCAATTCTGCATAAGTAAACAGTACCCTGTACCTTACAAGATTATAATTGAATTTTGTGAGTGATCTCATCCCAATCCATGACGCGATCAAGATTAGAATGCATACCTCACCACGATTTGTCAAGAAGACAACATCACCATGGCTTCCCTTACGATGCCTATGGCCATCTCTTCTTGGAATGAGAATGGGAGTTGCTACCTCCAACGATGCTAAATCATGAGTTCGACCAAAGCCTCTAGAATATTCTCCATGTTGGAATAAGTTAAAAAGGGAATGATGACATATCGAAGCATTAAATAGTTGTTCTCGAACGGGTACACCAGAGGTCGCAACAGCCCAACAGGGACGGAGCACTTCCATGGATCCACTAGCAACAGTCTGCTCAGCGCCATTTCCCCCTACAGCCTGCAGAGAAGGCACAGATTCTGTCACATTTATCACCCATGCAGCCATAAACAAAATCTACACTTCAGGCCACAAGTTAATTATGCCACATTTATCCCTGCATTTCCTCCTTTTTTTTCTTTTGTGGTTGTCCACCAATTATAATTTTTTTATCATTGTGCTTTAGATCCACAGAGCATAATTCAACAGACATTTAACTTCCAACATCCACTGAGCATTAAACTTTTAGGCTGTTCAGCCAACTAGAATTGAGATAAGAGACTAAGGGATGATTTGGGAGTGAGGTGCTTAAAAAAAAAGCACCTATGAAAAAAAGCTGTGAGGGTTTTAAGTGTTTGGTAAACTGAAAAAAAAAGCTTATTTTGGAAGCTGCTGTGAGAATAAGCTGAAATCAAAGGAAAAAGCTGAAGCTGCTATTTGCAGCTTTGGAAAACTGGCTTTTTTTCAAAGCACACGGAGCTACAGTGCTCCTTTAATGAAAAGACCCACTATCAGACTGCTTTTTTTTTTTTCCAAAAGCACTTTTACAAAAAAGTTTACCAAACACTCTGCTGATTTATTTCACAGCCGCTTATTCTCACAGCACAACCGCTTATTCTCATAGCAGCTTTTTTTCAAAGCACAACAATACTAAACCAGCCCTAAAGGTAGAAAGTTGAGAGATGTGCACCTGGACATGATCTAGGACTCCATCGCCATTTACATCAGCATGAAGGCCACCCTCTTGAAGATGAAGCTGATAAGATCGATAAATTTTGCATTACATCGATTAAGAAATAACATAAATATTCCACAGTTGAAACAAAGTTTTTCTATGTATGTATGTCCATATATCAGATAGAAAGTAAAAATAAGAAATGAAGGACTGAGCTGAAGCAGGGTGGATCTCTCTCAAGTCTCAACATATAAAAAAAATAAAAGAACAAAGGCTGCTCTCTTTCTTTCACAAACCAAAGCATGAATGGCAATCATATCAAGTGTAATTTAACTTTGGTTATGACGCTACAAGGGAAATTGAGTGGGCTTTTCGTTTACCTTACAGAAAGTGCGACCAGATGCTAAGTGAATAACTTCTATTCCTTCTTTTTGATGAGCTACAACGACATTAGGGACCCACCAAAGCTGAGTGTGGTTTGTTATGGTAGGTATATATTGATATGGCTGCACCAGAAACATAAACAGGTCAAAAAGGAATTTCAACATACGATAAACAATCTTACATTCAAATGGTTCACAAGTCGCACCTTCTTAGATTTTGCTGAACCAGCATACTGTGTAGCTTTTCCAATCAAGTTTGAAATTTTTTTTGTTGAGTCCTTTCCAGGAGGATGGTTTTCTTCTGGCTTGTGGAAAGGGAAGTTAATAGTCTTTCCAGATGTTCTCTTCACTGTTTTCCTTTTGTGCCGCCTGAAATGTGCAAGTTCCAACAAAGTATCTTCTCTTCTATCCTGGTAATGGCATGCAAATTGGCAAATCACTTACCACAAAATAATACATTCAGTTGAACAGAAGTGCAATTAACGGAGTAAAAGACAGTCCTTTTAACATACCCAATGATGTGGCATAACTCCAAGGATAGATTCTCTGAATTCCCTACATTCATACTACAATGTAACATGTATCAGGGGGCTTATCTCAAAAGAATCTATCATAAATGAAGTCCAAACAAGCATGAATCATAAGCAATTTAGAGCAACAAGATGAAAACTAGTAACAACTTTATCAGGTAAAGAAAATGCGTACTGAAAGAGAGAGATTTCCATAAGCTTCTTCAGGGACCATTTTTCAAGTCGAAACTCAAATATTTCATATGTTTGACCAAAACAAAACTCCAAAGAATAAGAGTTTCACAACATTATACAAAATACACTGGGTAACTGTAACAGATAACCATGCAGTTTTGTAAATGGTAGAATAACATACCTCTCCTGGACGATGACTATTCATAGCCTGAACATCAAGCTTGTAGTTATGCTGTGGAATTAACCGTGAAGCATCTGAAGAATTCTCTTCAATATTCTAAACAACCAAATGACTGAATCAGCTATTCGAGAAGCAAATACTTCAATATTCTTTATCAAAAGTTGGACTCATCAATCAGATAAGAGTTAAACACCAGGTAGTAGTGTAATAGCAACCTGCATCAATAAGATACTAAAAGAGAAAAACTCTAGCTTGTACACCTGCTATAAATTTTTTGGATATATTACACCAGAAAATTAATGTCTTTCTAGTTTCTAAGTATAGTATGAACTATAAAGCATAGAAGTGCTAAAGTAAAAAGCATATGTACAAAAAATACGAAGATCACCTCATTCTTTCTAGTCCATCTAATAGTTCCAGAGTTACCAGCAAATGCATAAAATGCAAAATGGCGCAAATCCACAGTTCCTGAACTCTCAGAAGCCTGCACAAGATAGATAGAAAAAAAACCATCAAAACACTACACTACCAAGAACAAAAAAAAGTAAATAGCTGTCATGACTGGTTTCATATAGTTTTGTTGACTCAGAAGCTCAAACATTAGCAATATCATACTTTAAACCAAGAAATGAGAATGCTTTAAATGCAAAAATCTGAAGATCAAGTTATCCACCCTAATTAAAAAAAGCAAGAGTTTTTCATGCATAAACCAAAAAAATGCTTTTACCTCCTTTTCAGTTAGATTTCTTCTATGCTGCTCAGCACTTCTATCCGCCATCCCAATTTCTTCAAAAGGATCCATGGAAATCTAAAAAATGATAGGAAATCACTTTTAAGAGCACCGTAGACTGATTAAAAATGTGAGTCTTCAGTTTAAACATTACAACAGCAATAACAGGTCAAATGTAGAAGTATGGTTTCAATCAAGTACTCCACAGAAAAGAATTTAAGATGACAAGAACGGACAATAAATAGAAACTTGTGAAATACCAGGAGCAGTGAAGCAACGAATATAGAAAAAAAAAAGCTATAACAAAAGCAAGTCCAATTTGAACCTTTATAATCGATATTCATCTTGACGGAAAAGTGCAAAGAAGATTAAGGTCAGCATTTCTTTATCAACATCCTCAAAGTTTGTAAAGACATCTAATTAAGGGATGCTAAAGCTAGTAGATAATGCTTCTGCCATCACACTAGATGAATTGTTTAGAAGTTATGAATGAAAACCGTGGGCTTTAAAGTTCGCAAACAATCTTGGCAGTAGGATATATACTTGTAACCACACATGCTTTCTCCATAACGAATACTCGAAAGAAAAGTTGATTCCAGAATAAATGGAAACAAATTAGAACTGAATAATATAACAAGAAACGTACATGAGGCTGCATTTCCATCCTTCCACCAACAATCACCAATCCTGTATCCCCATGCTTCAAGGTGTAGTTAGTTATTGAGATGGCAATCTCCCTATGGTGGGCGTTATGTGGAAAATCCTCCTGTAAAATTCCAACTAGAATAAGACTATGGAATCGGATAACACCGACCAAGTCACCATTAGATATGAACAAAATTCCAAACTTTCCACAAACCTGTAAATTGACGTCCCACAGCCTTTTGAGGTTGGAATCAAAGCACACAACAGACCAACCCGACGTAACAACCACCAAAACTTGCCTGGGTCTTTGCCCCGGCCGAAGCTTGTCAATAACCCCGGTAGCCATTGCCACAGGCTGTCTGCCGGAGGAGATGCGGATTTTGTCAGGCAAAAGGCTGACCTCCGCAAGCACGCGCGCGTTGCTGAATCCTTCGTCCACACGCCTACTATGAGGCTCCAAAACCTAACAATAACAAAAATTACCAATAACACTAAACCCTCAGCATACCTAACAAGTAAGTAACAATGAAAATGAAGAGAGAGAGAGAGAGAGAGAGAGACCTGGATTTTGGCATCGTGGGTGGCGACGAGGACTTCCTTCTTGCCGTCTCCGTTGAGATCGGCCACGATCGGCGGAGGAAGGCGGTCGCCTTCGAACTTGATTGGGTAGTCGTCGGAGAGGAGCATCCACGCCTCTCTGAAGGAGAAATCACCCTCGTGCTGAAATTTCAAAATCAAAATCCAATCAGAAACAATTCAATCCGAGTTCAATTCAATAGAAATGCATAAATTCGATTGTTGTCAGAGTTTCTGTAGGGCTTTTGAGGGGACCTGAAGAGAGAAGAAGATGGCGAAGGCGGAGAGCATGAGAATGGCCAAATCTCGCTTCCTCATGGTGAAGTCTCCGCCGCCGAGAATCCAATTTCGCGGAGGACGGAGTGTTGAGCTGCAGCGGCGAGTGGAGCCTCGGAGAATCTGCGACTTTGGCCGTTACTTTCGGGTAGATTTTACCTCCGGTACTCCAGAAGACGGCGTGTGACTTCCAGAACTTCCTTTTGCTTTGGCCTTTTGCCACGTTGGTTGATGCGATAGCGTGCTGCAACGTCATTATTTCATAGAACTAATGAAAATTATTTAAAAATTTTGAGATTTATCGATAAGGATAAAATAAAGAGTAAATGAATAGTACTAATATTAACTTTTTAGTGTAAAAATATATTTTTTTAATTAAAATAAACAGCACAGGGAATTTTCGTTAAAGATTCATAATTTCATTTGCTTTTCCTTTTTGTTAGAATATTTTTGTGTGTGAAAAACCATTTTTTACCTTTGAGATTGCTGTTGTTTCTTTTCAAAACTGTTTTCGCTGTGATGTGACAATAAATAGTTATACAAAACAGTAGTTAAGTGTTTAGTAAATTATAGTGCTAAAATTGATTTTAGCTAAAAAAAAAGTATTGTCAATATAAAAGTTTCATTGAAGGTTATTACTCACCCGCCTCCTATAAAAAAACGTATTTTTGAAAAGCAAGGTTAGGGCTGTTTCTGTTTTAGACCCAAGATTTTGAAAACAAAAACTTTTTTTTTTCTTTTACCAAACATAATTTTAACTCCAACTTTTTTAAGAAGTTTGAAAATAAAAAAAATAAAAACTTTTTTTAAGACGCTACTTTTATAAAAATATTAGCAACCCCAAACTAATCTTGTCTCACGCCTTAAATTGCAGTCAATCATTTGTTTTACTTATATTTGCACATTGTAATTAAGGAAGTAAACAGCTTTCTTCTTTTTCAGGAGTAACGTCCTTTAGTCGGCCTATGTGGATTACTTTTTTTTCTCAGTCGTTAAACGTTATATTTATCGGCTAACTGTTAGCCTAGTGATATTTTTCTCCATTTTTGCGTTCAAAGCTCCAAGTTCATTTCCTACCCAATACTAAGAATTTAATATATGTTGGTGGTTTTGATATTTAGGAGAAATTTTTAATTGTGACGCAAACACACATGGTACATCACGTGTTTTAATAGCAGTGGTGAGAAATTTTATTTTTTAAGTTATTAACATTTTAGCACACATATCACACTATTTATATAATGACACGTGGTGTACCACATCGTATACCGATCACACTGAAAAATCTCTCGATATTTAGAAGGATTGATATTAGTAATCTCGAGAGGAGAAAACAAAGGCAACAAACCGTACAAAAGAGCAAGAAGAAGGCAACTATTTTTTTTATTTTTTTTTAGGAGCAAGAAGAAGGCAACTTTAGAAAATAAAAAGATTTGAAGCTTGCCCAGTAAAAAGAGTAGCCTTTCTTTTTCACATTTCACTGCATACATTCATATACATAATTCCCAACTCTTGTGCACTCTTCATAAACTGTGACATCCACAACAAAGTCGGAGACCGGCCGTTAAGTGCTGTCCACCGGACAAAGGAAAGTACAGAAACATCTGATTTCTAGCTACTTACTATACACATTTAGAAGAAGCGTCGGTGTGTAGCTTGGTTAGACATTCGCCTGGTTGCAGTGACCGGTACAGAGTGTAGTTTTATGATTTTATCAAATCATTTTCAGTAGGTTGTTTCAACATTTTATGTTTCCTCTTCGTCTCTAGATATGAAGCAAGTTGTGCGTTCTTCCTTTTGGCCAGCTCCAACTCCTTCTCTAGGTTTTCAACCTATTTCGAAACAAAAAGCAAAGCTCGGCATCACATTATTCAACAAACTTGAGCACTAAGTCATTCAGCCTGCCAACTTGAATTAATGACGTAATGAATCAACGATGGGATGTGGAACTTCATACATACCGTCTTTCTCAGTTCGGACTCCTTCTGCATCTGTGCATCACACCTGTAGCAAAAGGGTTTTGTTGGGTTCAAGAGAAGAAACAAATAGAGCGACTCAATTATATAGCATGTATATATCTCGGTGCCACATTCCCAACTAATTATGCCTGGTACTTGAATGCAAATTTAAAACGATACCTCATGAAAAGTTGTATATTCTCTTCGCATATCTGATCAACTGTCATGGGCTCTATATCGTCCGCGGACCCCACTACCTCATTCGACATCTGCATTGGCATTCAACAATGTAAGAATAGTTTATTCTGTACTCAGAGCAAAGCAAAATTAAAAACAAGACAATGACGCTGAAATATAGAGACCCAGAGGGGTTTATCAGGGTCTGTTGTGGTCCACTGCCCTAGAAATTGTAGTACGCATCATCGTTCTTTTACAAGGTTTATGAACATGAATGTGGTGAACCTGCTGAGCACATGATATGTCCTAAACCACCAAGTGGCCATGCCCTTATATTTATTTTTTAAGCATTTCAACTTTCAACTGATTATTTGGTTGAACATCAACAGTGTTTGTTCTTGTTTAACTACTGGCAAGTAAGTTTTCTAAGAGTGAAACTAGCTCCTATGCAATGTAAATACATAACGATGTTTGATAGTCATAGACAATATGAACACTGCAAACATTTGAGACCCAAAGCTAGAGACCGTGCCACCAGAAAACTCTTGAATATCCTTGGTACGAAGTTTAACCAAAAATGTTCCTAACCATTGCGTGCTAGCTGTCAACTGTACTAAATAGATTGAAATAACGAATGGTAAGAAGCAAACAAGAAATTAATACTCTGTCTCACTTACAGTTGGCGAATCGTTTTCAAAACCAGTTTGGTGGCCACTTCCATGCTGCCCATTGCTCGTATCTTGTACAATATTAGCAGGAAGGTCATCCATAGTTTGGTCAAGATTCATCGAATTCAATACTAGTCTAGCAGAAGATTTATACGTCGGGTCCTTTGGCAGGTTGCGAGTAAAACCAATAGGCTGATATCCCACAAAGTGACATTTGCTTTTCCTGTCTTGTCCAGAACAATTCAACAACTCAGAACAGTGAAAATACATGATTATGTGTCAGGAAAGCACATCAATGTAAAGAAAGCCAATACGTGTGTGTGCGAGAGGGAGAGAGAGAGAGAGATCAAAGGATGTATGGCATACACATACTTTACAAAGATTTAACATGGAAAATGAAGTACTACTATATACCATACCTAATGTTCCACTCATTCTATAAATGCTAAGGGGAAAATGACCAGACTCCAAAAGAGAGACCAAAATTTTTCTTCTATGCTGCACCCATTTTATGAACAGATATGGGACCTTCCACGGCATCAAGTTCCAACTCATGGAGTGGAAGCTTCTTTCCTGAGACCGCTTTATAATGGATAGACGTGTGCAAAATATATTCTATGTGTGTGTATAGAATTTAGTGCTGTTGACTTCTCTTCTATGCCTGGTCTTTCTTTTGTACACCCCCAGTGTGCCCAGGGTATTATTAAACCTTTTCCTCATTTAAAAAGAATATAATTTAACCATCAGTTTTCTTTCTTTTCTTTCAAAAGGACCAGACACCCCTCAACAATAACAATGACATCCCAACCCCTGTAAAGAAAAAGGTTGTCTGTGATTTGGAAGTTACAATAACTCACCAGAAATCATTTACCATTTGTTTCAGCCTATTTTCAAGCCGGGTAAACAATGAAGATCTCTCAAAATCCTGCTTATCATGTGCGGG
Organism: Malus domestica; assembly: GCF_042453785.1. NCBI lineage: Eukaryota > Viridiplantae > Streptophyta > Magnoliopsida > Rosales > Rosaceae > Malus > Malus domestica. The sequence continues at coordinate 11,023,324 of NC_091662.1, forward strand.
CTCTATAAAATTTGCTTCAAGAATTCCTGGTGATATGTACATTAAAGCATATTAAATAAACGAATACGTCCGGAACATATCTACAATGAGAAATAGAGAGTTAAGGAATCGTACCAACAACACCATTCCCCTTTGAAGAGCCATCAGCTGTGACTTTCCAGAAGGGCTGCAACAACATGAAAAAAAAGTCACTGCATCAGTGATAACTGGAATGTCACTGGTCACAATTACACAATAGCCATCCTTATCATGTAGCTCACTTGAAATTGCATTAATTTTCATTATAGATTCAGCTAAAGAGTAAGAAAAGCAACAAATAGCCAAATTTCACAGCGTTGTGTGACTGAAAGTCAATTCAGTATATTGTACTTCCATGAATGACATCCATTTTATTGATCATCTAGCCCAACTTACAACATAAGTTTCAAAAAGATAGAAACTGCACTTCAGCGTACTCAAAACATACCCTGATGAGGCGATTCTTGTGGTACACATTGAAGCCACTAACTGGAAGTGCAGGTGCCTCTTTAATGAATCCAATGGTTGTTTCCACTGTAACCTTAAGCAGGAAACCAGGTATTTGGATTATTTTTCATTTCAGAACTACAAAACTTCCATAGCTCAAGAATGTTGCAGGGAAAAAGGAAAGATAACTTACCTCTTTCAATATAGCCAGCTGAGGCTTGTACGGTACAATGTCTACATATTTCAAGTCATCTTTAATATCATATTGCTGTACAGGTTTTCCCCTCAGTATAATCTTGAAGTCTGTAAATCTTCTGAGGTACAGAATGGAAGCATAAGCCTGATCATAAGAATATGACTGAATAAGAATCGTCATAGTAAAACAACTGTTGCTGAAAAATAGAATCGTCATAGTAAAACAAATGTTGCTGAAAAAAAAAACATACGTAAAATTTAGATAAGTTACCCTCAATGAAAAGCGGATACGGTAAGATATATGTGATTGTAGATCGTTGATTTTCCTTTGTGCTACAACTGAAGTTACACGGGTAGCTTCTTCTCTCAACCGTATATCCTACATCAAACATAAAAAAGAACCACAAATACTAACAAAATCAGGATCCTCTCTAATGTATTCATTGGTGCACATGCAACAACATTGAGTAAAATGAAAAACGATAAATCCTTCAAATCCATGTCAGGGATTTTATATCAATGTATATGCTTACTCCCGCCAACCTTTAAAAGTAAAAACTAAAGGCACATGGAATACAATGTTAACATTAATATACTAAAAGTGTAAAATACAAACCAACATATCACTTTTTAAAATCAAAACAATATGATATACCAACAAACTCAGTTGGCAAGTTTTGCCGGCTTAATGTGACAAAAAACCGTGTGCACTGCTGTTTAAGAACGTGGTTCGATAGTGCACAACAGCAAGTAATAAACTAAATATACAGGAAACTAATGACAACTTATTACTTATATACAATATCATAGAGAAGAATTTTTGTTCATCATTATTTAGAAAAAGTTAAGACTCATCTTCGTAAATGATGAAAGAAGAGCACTATAGCCAATTAGTGGTTATTAGGGCAGAGTTCAGCTGAGTTGACTTAAGAAGCTGATTTGGGACACTAAAGCATGGCTGTGTCTCATACTTGTAGATGCAAACATTTAGCATATCACATAAAAGAGGACAGCTGAAAATATGTGCCTAAAACATGGACTTAAGAGAGATTTTATAATTTACGTACAGCCTAATAAGTTTGACATACCTCATCATCATCATCAAAACTCAGCTCATATATTCCTTCATCATTTAGCCACAAATTGTATATAAGTATTCTTGTTCCATGCGATCCGATTTCCTCAAACTGCAAAATATAATTATTCAAGAAAGCTAGTCAGGGAACAAAGTATGCAGACACCAACAACAACAACAAAGCCTTTTCCCACTAAACGGGGTCGGCTATATGAATCCTAGAACGCGTTGTACAAATGCCAGAGCAAAAGGCATCATGGCGTGTTGAATAGAATTAATCAACATACTAATAGGGTGGGCTTATTAATCTTAAGATTTTAACACGCAGTCCTCAACAAACATCAAAGTAAGGGAAAAGTGAGCATAACTTTGTGCCCACAATACACCACAATGGGATTGCTCGTATCCACATACCACTATACAATCTTTGTTGTTCTAATAGCTAAAGGAAACATGATGACTGAAAGCTATGGGAGAGAGCCAATTATGCATGAAAGACATAATAAAATATATCTAAACAACAATAGAGGTTGTCTTTTTGAACAATCTTTCCTTTACTTGTATAGACTGGTAGAGAATGTGATTCTTCTTTCTTTTTTAACATGAAATTTAAATCATGTATTACAGATTTTTCAATCTCCTACATAATAGTCTGCAAAATATCCACAAAACCCCTTCCAACTACGTGACTACTATCTAAAAGCAGATGCCGCCAATTTACAACCATTGTTTCAACTGAAATAACTTTATGTTACTGAACTTATTGCTGGTGACGATACCACAAGATTACAGGATTTTACTTCTGTACAACAATGGAAGTATTCAAAAAATAAAAAACTACTGTATAGTATTTCTGTAAGAAGAACCATCCAAAACACCTGTCGCATGAGATCGTCCTTTGATGCAAAGGGAGACCATTCTAAGATTGTTTTCAAATTAGAAGTCCAGTCATCCTGTGAGCCATAAATGATTGGTTCCACCCAATTTCCAGAGATGTCATAATCAACCTACAATTGAAATCAAAACAAAGTGTGAAATGTGAGTCACTTGCAAACTCTCAAGGAGGAAAAGGGAAGCTTAATGTTAAAGAGCCAAACAGTACCATTGGAACAATAACGTCATCCTGCCCAGTTCTCCGTAGGAACGTGTAAGATAAAAGACCAACACTCTGGGTAGCTTTTCTAAAAGACAGGTATTAGGGCAGAGCAAGTCATAAACATTGAATTGATTTATGTCAAGGATAAAATATTCAAGGAAAACAGAGGAACTAAGAATACTAGTCCAAATGAAATCACATAGCCACATATACCAATCAATGAACATTTTCGGTAAAAACATGTAAGCCCAAGCTAGAGACATTCACAACCATCAAGTTTAAATCATAGCTTCAAGATGTAATCTTTAGTTTCAGAAGGCTGGATGTGTTAATCTGGTTGCAAATGTTTGTGGCTGTAGTGGAAAAAAAAGGTGGTACAGAGGTGGGGAGTTGATCGACTAAACTAGTTTGAAGAGGAAAACAAACTAAAAAGAAAAATAAATAAAACATACCCTGCACGAATTGCACGACTGAAAACAATTACATCAGCACCTAGCCGCATAGTGCTTGTCTTGAATCCATTACCATCTGAAAAGGTACACATTTGTCAGATGTCAAGATGAACAAAAACATGCAAAGATCTAGGATTTCACTGACACAGAAAACTACAAAACTCAGCATGTATCATACAGTGAGCTACAAGTGCAGACATACAAAAATTTCAATGAGCATTCGACCGCTCAATATATACACTGAGCCACAACAAATGAAATAACTATAACCCTGAACTGACATAAAATGCCATGCTAAATCATGTTTTACACATGAAAACTTTTTCTTTAGCAGAAGAAAAACAAATTCTAAAAACTATCCATAAGCAACTCGTTGAACAAAAATTCAACAAGAAGATGACATGTTTGAAAATAAACATACAGACCCGCATAATTATGCAAATGATATACCAACGAATTAAGCCAACAGAAAATAAAACAAGAAGATGGTTATAATTACATTGCCCAATGGTCGTGTTTGCCTTCTTTGTAGAATACCCCAAGCTCATGCATTTGCGCATACCTTCGGGATCCATTCCACCGCCATCATCTGCACAGAAAGCATCACAACCATTTCCAATTTTTATCTTCTTTTCATGAAATCACATATCATTCCAAAAAATAGTGATTGCTAAACACACTGAAACCACACCTTGGAAAAGTAAGGCTGGAGAGTTATCTTTCACAATGTCGATTTTATCGACACTCACGAAAGTTGCACCATTTTGTACCTGAATTAATGTAGAAAAAGTAAACAAATTAAACATAAATTCAGTGTAATTTTCTTCATTTTTTGGTGCACTCATATTCTGAAATTTACCTCATCAACAGCATTATCCAAGAGCTCAGCAATGGCTGCAAAACGTATAAAATTAAATGAGAGAATTTTGAAAATCAGGAAGAAAAAAAAAAACCCTAACTCCCAAAACATGCAAAGAGCTTTTACCGCCAAAAGCCCATTTGTGCGAAGTAGCATTGGAGTGAAGAAACTTGGGATGGACTCGGGCGTGCTCAAGCTGCCCCTGTGCAATGGAGGCCCTGCTGGTGGGACCCACTGCATAATCGCCGGCTCGCCAGAAACTACGAGATTCTAGGGTTTGATTGTTGGGGATCGCGGGCTGTTGCGGAGGTTGGGATGTCGTCTGCGGCGGTGCTTTGTTTGTCTGATTTTGTGGTCCGGCGCCGGCGCCGTTCTCGTCGTCGCTGTCGAGCTCCACCACGGTAGTGGCGTCCTTCTCCCTTTTAGGCGCCATTCCGAAGACTCGCTCTCAGTCTGTTTCACTCCCGTTGTTTCGGCCTGCAAATTTTTGTCTGCCGTTGAAAGGGACAATACTGAAGACTTTCTCGTACAAAGAGAGAGAACCCTAATCATTTTAAGCGAGATTTAACGAAAAACCTATTTTAACAAAAAAATCATATTTTTATATTAAAATATCAAATTTGATACTATTTACTTTACCCTTTATTTTGTACTTATCATTAAAACTCAAAGTTTTCAAATCATTTTCATTAGTTTTTCTTAATTTTAAAAGAGTTTTAACAAAATATTCCCGTTTACTTTCCCTTAATTTTTATTATTAAATGGTCATTTGATAACCATTTTGTTTTAACTAAAAACTGAAAAATGGAAAACCAAAATTTGAAAAATAATAAAAATAAAGTCTAGCTTTTCAATTCAGTTAGAAAATTAAAAATGTTGTGAAATCGACGATACGTGTGCAATGAAAATAAAGTAAATAAGACCTAATATTTATGAGGTTTAGTAAGTATGCCTACACCCTTATGATAATAGCAGTAATCTCTCACATCATCAAACTGAATTACATAGGTAATGGAAACAATAGAAGAATTCAAACGATTGAGAGCAGTTATGGCTCTTTATAGTGTATCTTCTTCTTTCTTTTGCTTGTGTTGTGTAACATTTTTGAGCTATTATTGACCATTATATAGGAATTCTAAGATACGCTAATTAGGAGGATTTGATAGAAATTCTTGAATTGTGTGTCTCTCCACCGAGTCATTTTCTTTGACTTTGTCCCACGCCTTCAAACCAAATAATGTCATCCATATTTGCAACAATAAAAATGGTTATCTAACAAATTCTTAATAATTTATAATAAAAAAAATTAAAAACGAAATAATTATCAAAATTCATAAATTAAAAAATAATCCTAAAAAGAAAAGTTTGCAGAAACACGCAGATCCCAACTCTCCCTTCACCCAAGTTGTACGCCTCCGCCCTGCTTTGATATCTCCCCCAACAATCGCCGGCGGTGCTGCGCTCATTTTCTCCATTGCCGCCCATCCAAAGGTACTCCCTCCGCTCCTCTTCCTCTGTCTCCACGGTTTGTGTTCGTGTTACTACTCTTACATTTAGCCGCGGTTCTTCAACCGCTTTAACATTTCCCGTCGGTTTCTCTTAGGGTTCCGTATCTGATTTAGGTAAAAGCAAAACACGTAGGCAGTTGTTCTGGTGCTTCCAAGCCTTTCTAATGGTTTCAATTAGCTAGAAATGGTGATTAAACATGTTTAATTAGAGTTCCTAATTGATACGGAAGTTGGTCACTTTTTTTTAATTCGAGCGATGTTCTAATTTAATTTGAACTGTGGGATTCGAAATTGAATTGAAAATGCGGAGTACACTGCACTAACCAACTTTTTTACGCTCAGTACCGCAGAATTGGTCCTCTTTAGTATGGTAAAGATGAAGCTGAACAATTTGTATATTGGTTCCCAAATCCTGAATTTTAGTTCTACTGGGAAATTTCTAGGGTGTGACACATACTTGAATTTGGGGTAGCTTCCAAACTTTGTTCTTCCCTGTATTTTTTTTGGGACAAGTTTGTTATGGTGAAGAGGAGTTGGATGCAGGAGCTATTTCGACTGCATACCATTTTAGATGGGAGAAATACTAGACAACCACACTTCGATAATGGACAATCGTTTTTGTTTGTGATTCATTGATAATATGTTGTTGTGTTGTTTAATTAGAGCTTGTTGTGCCACCTAATTTTTTTGTTACAATTTGGTTGATGACCTGCTGAACCATGCTGCTTGTTACACTGTGATTCACGAGTCCATGGAGCATGCATCGGAGCAGATTGTTTTCGTGCCAAAATGTTTTCCATCAGATGCCTTAGACTTTATCTGGGTGAGAGATTTATGGGATTCCTTGCAGTGGTGTATGACTTGAAGAATGTTTGGTCATAAGATGTTCAGAAAGCATTCCGTTTTATCTTGTATGCAACATGATTTGAAAATTCTTTGTGTAAGAGTTGATGCCATTAATTTTGGCGGTGCCTTTCCAGTTCGGATGTGAGATTTAAGATAAACTAGTTTCTTATTTGACAAGTGGGAAGTGTCTAATGTTTTTGAGGCAATGCAGCAGCTTCCAATTTTGGCAATGGAAACAAGTGCAGGCCCCGAGCACAACTTGAGGATTGATGGAAGTGATTCACCGACTTTGCAAATTGACCCCAAAAGATCCCGGTTCCCATGCTGCATTGTGTGGACACCCCTTCCTGTTATTTCATGGTTGGTTCCTTTCGTTGGCCACATTGGCATATGCAGAGAAGATGGCGTGATATTGGACTTTGCAGGGCCCAATTTCGTCTGTGTGGATAACTTTTCTTTTGGAGCAGCAACTCGCTACATCCAAATAAACAAAGAAAAGGTATATGCACTCTTCGTATCTGAATTCGTATCACCTTCTCGTTCCTGTTTCATTTATGCTCATTAAAATTTTGACAAGCAGTGTTGCGCTATTACCGATCTGTCTGAGTACCAAAGTGAGGATCAATATGGGGAGAATGAACCCGGTAGAGACATAAAGACATGGGATGATGCACTCCAGAAGGGCACTCAGGAATTCCAACACCGAGCTTACAACCTTTTTACCTGCAATTGCCACTCCTTTGTAGCCAACAACCTAAACAGGTTAGGGTTTCGGTCTGGTGGGTGGAATGTGGTGAACCTTGCAGCTCTGATCTTCCTCAAGGGTCAATGGGTGAGCACAGCAGCCGTGGTGCAATCCTTACTACCGTTTTTAATAATATTCTGTCTCGGAGTTGCATTAGCAGGTTCAACCTTCCTAACGTACCTGGGTTTCTTCACCGCCTTTCTCGTCGGTTGGTTTCTTCTTGGTACGTACTGTTTCAAGAGTTTGATCCAATTGTAGATTCTGTTATTTGGAGTCTTCGTACGTAAACTTTGGTTTCAGAGACGTGTGATTCAAATGTATAGAACAGAGGCAATTGCCAGCTACTTTCGACACTTTAAAAACATGTTTTCCCTGTTGATTTCTGAGTGTCTGTTTCCTCTTAAGAAGGCATGCGTTCCAAGAATCAAATGTACTAATTTTGTTGTGTGTGTTTTTTTTTCCTGGTCGTGTGACTCTAGCTTACGGAGAACGAGATTTAAACTTGGGTGCAAAGAACGGACATACTGCGCCAACTAACTGGCTTAATTAACATTTGCATGTGCTAAAAAAGTTGTTAGACTAACCGGTGTTCGAATAATAAGGGTGTAACGGAATTATTATTTTATAATTACCAAACAAGATGTAAATTCCATTACAGATATGTGATAATATTTTATACGTAATCATGTTTGGTAAGATGTGGAATTTATGGACCATAAATAATATGGATTAATACTAATAATTACGACAAAATCTGATGATGCGACATAATCCACTTCTATTACTTTGCAATATTTAAGAGATTCAATTTTAATCTCAGCATATCACATTCCGTCATTACTAGAGCTAACCCTGAGAACACTCAACCACAAATGCAAAAATCGTTTTCTTGGTTTATTTATTATAATATCAACTAGTTATTGATGTAGTGATACTAACTTCGAATACGGTTGCCGCCATTGATAGGCCGAAAAAAGTATAAACCAATGGATATGATGCTCTTGATTATTAAAAAAAAAAGAAAATTAAGGTCAAGTTCTTCTGATCCAACGGTTGGGAATAAAGACCCACCAAACAGCTGCACGCGTAACGCATTCGCTACGTTGGGTGCATGGGAAACTTCTTTTCCAGACAGTTCTTATCTCCCATGGCAAAATCGTGAATATAAAGAACATGAAGGTCGAATTTAAAGTGACAAACAACTACAGCTTTGCTTATTTTAAGGCAGTGAGAGAGGGTCCGAAACCAACAGAAAAAAATCGGAAGCACGCTTATAATTTTTTAGGTGTATTTTTCTGTTTGTTTCTTGAGAAAAATTTACAGAGCGAGAAATGGCGACAGAGGAGGGACAAGTTTTCAGCTGCCACACTGTGGAGGCATGGGAGCAGCAGCTCCAGAAGGCCAACGACTCCAAGAAGCTGGTATATATGATCTTTTAAAATTTCTTCTTTTTTTTTTTTTTTTTTTTTTGTAAATTTTGTTTTTTTTTTTTAATTTCGATTTGGTTTGCTGGTTTTTTTTTTTGTGATTTGGGTTTTTTTTGTTATGAATCTGAATATTGGGGTTCGTGTGGTTTTTTCTTATCTGATTTGATTAATTCACTTTGTTAATCTAGATCCCATCCAAGATCTACACCTAAGTTTGAACCCCTGCTAATTTAGATAAATTTAGTATACTTATTCTATCGTTTGTCCAAAATAAATTCAGATTTATGTTCAAATAGTAAAGATTTGAAACGCTAATTCAATCGTATTTGTTTTTCTTTTGTAATTGGTTTTGGAAAATTAGAGCCAGAAATTTTCTGTTTGCTTCTTATCGTGTTGGGGCATAATATGTTCATTCTTGCATGTTAAAATAACATTCCAGATAAATAGTACAAAACAATATTTTCCTACCCACCACGTTTATTTCATTTGTTATATTTTGCATCTAAATTCTAGGTTGAAAAGGACTTATTTATCCCCGTTAAAAGAGTTTCTTTTTATAAACAATAGCGTTTAGTGAGTTAAATTTTTAGCTGTTAGAATAGAGGGAATCGGTGAGGATTAAATTCCACCGGATGCATCACTTTCCGTCATTGTAGTAAATCGCCATCTGCATTTAAAAGGGTATTGGAACTGCACGGAAATGCTTACAGTTGTTTACTCTTTGCCAAGTGTTGCTACAAAACCCTCTTGTTTGTTTTTGTTTGACATATTCTCTATTATGCACCGGGGTCCTTGATAGTTGGATTCTTGACTGCATATCTAACCATTCATTGCTTCGATGCATGTCATACACATAAGTAAAGTGGAATTTTTGTTCGTTTCGACCCTACGTACGTACTATCAATGGTTTCCTTTCATATTTAAAACAATAACAATACTGGTTCCATGATTACACATATGCTAGTCATTTGAAGGGTTACATGAACATGTTTTATTTCGCTTCTTATGTTCCGAGAGCTCTTCAATAAAAACTGCAGATGGTTGTTGATTTCACTGCTTCATGGTGCGGACCATGCCGCTTCATCGCACCATTCTTGGCGGAGTTGGCTAAGAAGCTGCCGAATGTCATCTTCGTGAAGGTTGACGTCGATGAACTGAAGGTAATACCGTCATCTGTTTCAAAACGTAATTTCTTTCGGAATCAGTTAACATTGCACGCTGTAAGAGAAACTCAAACGCAAGGGAATTTCTTTGCAGACGGTCGCGCAGGACTGGGCGGTAGAGGCAATGCCAACGTTCATGTTCCTGAAGGAAGGGAAGATCGTGGACAAGGTGGTCGGAGCGAAGAAAGACGAGCTGCAGCAGACTATCTCGAAGCATGTGGGCACTGCTTCTGCCTGAATGTGATAAATTTGCATATTATGCCGATAAATCTAGACTATAGCAAAGCACAAGGCCACGGACCTTGCGAGTTGCTAGTAATGTAGACTTATATTTCAACCTTTTGCCTTTGTTTTAAGTATTGTGTGTGGTACTTTTCATAGGGTTGCCACATAAATGTAGTTCTATTTAGCCCATACATCGTTTGGAAATTGTTACTTGATGTGGAAATTCTATATAGTTGCGGCAGGTAGATGCTCTTGCGCCCTACCATCGGACTAGGTGGACTTGCCGGATTTACTCACAAAGAAATGAGCTCATTTGTATTTAGGTACCACTTGGCCTTGTGCAGGCACAAACCTCAATATAAGGGTCTCACTTAGACCTGGCATTGAGATTTACTCGCAAAGAAATGAGCTCATTTGTATTTAAGTACCACTTGGCCTTGTGCAGGCACAAACCTCAATGTAAGGGTCTCACTGTTAGACCTGGCATTGCAACTCACCCCGTTAAGATTAGTATTTGAGTGACTCTCACTCCATTGTGAGTGGGCCGGAATTGCAGGTTGAAATTTACATGGAATAGGGTTATGTATATCATTTGTATCTATCTTTCTTCTCACGTAATTTCACTGCATGAGAGAGACAGACACACAAAAGAGTACACCAAATTGTATGCTAGTCTTTCTCCAAACTGCAGGCTGGGATGGGATTGGGGCATTCAGAAACTTAGAAAGTTTGACAAGAGCCATTCTTTGCAGTAGAGTCCCAATATTTTACTTTTATTGTTGAAGGTACTAGCAAGCTGGCAATTACCAGATTTTCACACTTTCATTTTCTTATTGCACTTTTTTTCTCCCGTCTTTTGATTTATTCAATCCAAAAGCTAAAAAAAATAGAGAGAATTGCACAAGGAGAAAATGGGAGTGCGGAAATCTCGAATCATCAGACAGACACAGGCAAAAACAAGAGGAAGTAACACCATGAAATGGACAACACAAGACTTTGAATCTTTTCATTCATGAAATCTGCACAGTAAACAAATGGTGTCACACTAGGATCCTCTCCCAACATGAACCTACATTTACCTAATTGGATTTGGGGTATCCTTTTTTTCCCCAAAACTACATGAACGGTAAAAACACTCAACAGAAAAAACACATCATTTCCCAGTGCCCATATATCCCGTTAAAAGGCCGGGGACCGGAGCCTGACTCCCCCTAGGGTCCGAATTGCCGAACCCCGAGGTATCTACAAACTCGCCTAAGTAACAAGATCACTGCTTACACAAGTCCTTTAAGCTTACTTAAATTAACAGCTAATTGCGCTTTAACTCCGAATATGAATTACCCTTCGCCAAGCGCTGCTACTACGACTCCTCTTCATCAGAAGATAAAACTATGGCACTCCTCCTAACTACATTTGCCATCTCGCTGTACTCGATATCTTATTCTTGTTTGCTCGCTTCTTCTCTTGCTGTGGTGTAAAATTAAGGGATTAGGGTGCAACAATTATGATATGTTATCTCACTCTTTCACTAACCCCGCGAATTGGGTTCCATGTTCGTTGAAGTTGTGGGAGCACAAACAGCTTCTACTGACAGCCGCTTCAACACATTCGGACATGGATCTCCAAAGTTGCTGTTGGATATGGTGACTGCACATCTCTGCTTCCCTATGCACTTCTGTGATAATTGGAGATAAAAAAGATAGAACACGGTTCAGTAAGAGGGTTATGAATACAAGTAGATTTTAGAAAACCAGATAGCATTGTTTAGTACCTTCTGCAATACAGAATATGATGTGGTCGCATGGCAAGTTCCTTGTTGGTAGCTCCCACAGGTTCCCAAGGGTGTTCCGAAGCTAGCGAATTTGATGGAAGAGATAGCCTGGCCTGGGTTACACCGCAAGTGAACCTTGGGGCTGTGGAAGTCTTCTACTTTTCCATAGCTTTCGATGTGCCAATTCTTGATTGTTGGGTGGTATTCAGCAACCTCAGAGCAAACACTGCTCACAGCTCTCTTTACTAGAGAAATTCTGGAGGGATCCCCTCCAAGTTCCTCAAAAAGTACCAACAGATTCTGCGTTGGCTTTAACCAAGATCGAGGCACATGATAACTGAAAAAAATGAAATTCAAATGGAATTTAGGAGGAGAATTTATTTGCTGAGTAAGCCACTAAATGTTTACGTCATACTTTCATACTACAATTGTTTTGTCAAAAAAATACAAAGTTTTCATCGTAGAGTTGCTTACTATCGTTGTGTGGGTTGGCCGCAACCCGATTGACACTTCGTAGGCCTAAACCCTCCAGCATAACTGCACCCATTGCAATTACCATTAGCAAATGCAGTCCAGTATCTCCCAATACTCTGTCCATTAATCCATATTTGGCCTTTTCCCATTCCCTCCAAATCCAAAGCCAATGGCTCGTTTCCTTCGGGTTCATTGAAAATGGTCTGCAAAGTTGAGTGAGAGTATTAATAATTTTGTTCTCCTGTGTTTACATTACATAATTGAGTTCCACTTTTCTTTGTTGCATACCTTGTGCCAAGTCAATGGCTGCTGTTTCTGTGCAATTAATGATCCGCTCATCCATTCGACGGAGGAAAAATCATTTGGAGATGCAAGATTCATGGCTTCTCCCTTCAATCCGACCTGATAGAATAGCAGGGGTAAGGAAAAATTTCTTTTTCATAATAAATAAAACGATTTGATTTCCAAAGTAAGATCGACTACCTGGTAGGTCCACTTCTGCCAAGATAAGTCCCATTTTCCCTGGTCAAGTCCATGAAGTGCAACGGGGCCGAGGATTCCAGTATTCCAAGCCTCAAAGTGTCCGCCCACATTCTTCAACAAGCAACAATAACTTGTCAGCATTACAGAGGAAGAACAAGTAGAATAAGAAGAAAAAAATTGTGGGAAATAATACTAACAGGTAATCCGACGGCAATACTCAGAAGTGCAATTCTGTTTGTTCCGGCACGTAGATTGACCTTGCCAGTATATGTGAATCTCCTACTCTGCCTTGTTCCGAAGGCAGAACCTGTTATGTATTTGTTAAGTTTTTTTCATTGTTCAGCAAGATAATATACATGCAAGAAGCAAATCAAAATTGTACCTGTAAGCTGCCCATTAATGAAGATGTGCACAGCATGGCCTGTTGATTGAACAATAAGGGTCGGGAGTTCCCCTCCACGCAGGAAGGACTCAGATGAAGCAATATCGACACTGCAGACACATTGAAAGGAAGATGATAGTTTTATAGGTCAGAAAGGACGTCACAGAAGGCATACTTAACACTTCAGTGTGGGTACTTCCACAGACCAAGCTAGTCAAATTGGAACATTCTTTTGAAAGGCTGTCTAAGAATATTTATAGGTGAAAATACTTCAATGACAATGGAAACGCAGACCAACTGGGGAAATCATGAGACAAAGAGTTAGCCTCAGGAAATTCTCACCTTGTTATGTACCAGAGGTAATCAGTACTATCCCTCGTGACATTTATCTGTTCCAGTAGACCAGGAGCGGTCAATGTTGAGCTGTCATCCAGAGAAGTAAGATCTTCATCATAACTCTCCCATGATAGCATTGGAATATTTGTTGGCAACATTTGCATTTGTGACGTTTGAACTCCAACCTAAGGAGAAGGAACGACAAACAGTTTCATCTCAAAAACTAAAAAATATTTCAATGTTCAAAGGAAATAAAGACTTGTGTTCCCGAAATTGTGGTCTCAGATTCTGTCAGAATAGACATCAATCCAAGTACATGTTCAGAATCAATACCTTTGCAGTGTTAAAGACTACATTTCTGCAATCAGGAAGGATACTGATTGACCAAGGAGGTAGGTTGTAGTGCATGTTATTAAACATGACTCTCGCAGCTGAATTGGAATCATGGTTTGAAAGAAATGCCGAGCAATCTCCTGATTCGGAAGTGTACACATGAGCCTGGAATGACAAAACATGCCTAGAGTTTAGTAAACAAGAATAACTTATGCAAACCAAACGCTAGTTTGAGAATAAAGGTGAAAACCTGTTGAAAACTCCCCAGTGAAGTGATGATTGGATCCGCTGATACTAAAGCCCGTTCACACATCTTAATAGCCTTGTGAAGCTCCTTTAGATGGCCATACTTTGGCTGCCTGATTAAACCTATCAAGTTTTACGGTAAAGCAGTTAGCTATATTCTCGAAAGTTCCAAACATTCGTGCAGTAAAATGGTATATCACAACACGCACTGACACCAGATCAGTTTGCTTAAGCATGTTTTAATTCTCACCATATTCATCTAATGGAGCATCATAGTCGTAGCTGGTAGTGATGAAAGGGCCCCCGGCTGTGCGTCCAAAATTAGTACCCCCGTGGTACTGTTTCACAAGAAAACACAAGAATTCAGTTTTCTGTGATATGTTTTAATACTGTACATCTTTCGTACCCTCAAAAAAAGCAGTGCAAGGAAGCTGACCATGTAATAGTTAACAAATGATCCTCCTTTCTGTATGAATCTCGCAACTGCATATGCTAAATCCTGAACTGGTCGTTGGTGAATTGGACCTCCAAACTCCGTAAACCTTCACAATTTTATTGAAAGAAAGAGTCAAATGGATATATTTTCATTTGTAGCAATTTAACAAACTTGGGATTCCTAAGCAAACAAGCATAATAAACTTACCATCCACTCCATGTCTCTGTCCAAATCGTAGGCTTATAGGGCTGGTTGGGAGAGAAAGAATCACAGTAGAAACCGTTACATGTGTTTATCTGTCACGCAACCATCCACAAAAACATTTGAGTGACTTCCTTAATACATACGCAAGTCATACAACTCTTCTCTCGAGAATTGGTACTCCATTGCAGGAATGCCAAATAAAAGGAAAATGTATAACAATACAAGCTAATATGTGCAGCACAAAGAGTGTTAATTACTCACCACTGGATCTGGAGCATCTTCCTCCTTGCACATCACCCATGGCACTCCGGTGTCCAACCCAACCGCCATTTCTGCCGCCCAAGTTATGTAATTATGGCCAGCAGCTCCAAGTAACTTACTTTGTGCTCCATACTCGTTCTCAATCTGAACCACATTAACAAATTTAACATATATCACTATAACTCAACTCGAAATAACATAATTTACCCCTAAGAACGAAATCATAGAGCAAAAACGGAAAATCGAAAAGGCTCATATACCTGAGAGAGAATGATGGGACCACCCTGGGACTCAAACAAATTTTCACTCTTCATCAGTCGCACAATCTTTTCTGTGAACCCTTGCATTGCCCTCTGCATTTCCAGAAGTTACACTATCAAATTTTACTGAACAGTAAATAGTAAATACCCCCAAAAGCTCCATAAATTCTCCTCAGACAAATTATGCAACAATATTAGATAAAAAGGTAAAAAGTAAAGAAAATTAACCTTGAAAGGCTCATTGTCTGTTCTGAAGCTGATGCCTGGAACATACTTCAGCCACACAGGAAAACCCCTACAAACCACACAATCAGAAAAATTAAATATTCATTTTTTCTAAAATTAGGAGAGAAAAAAAGAGTGATAGTGGAATATCCTAAAAAATTAGAAAAATAAAAGGCCAAAATTATAGATCTAGAGAAAAAAGAGTACCCATTGTTCCACTCTGCACAAACGTAAGGGCCAATGCGAAGGTGAGCATAGAGCCCTGCATTCTGTATGGTCTTGAGGAACCTCACCAGATCATACCTCCCTTCAAAATTGTACTGAAACCCAGCAGCATTCATAATTAGAAGGGAAAATAAACAGCAAAAATGGCAGAACAAAGCAGTAAACTTTGACAGTAAAATGTAAAAATGAAGAGTTAAAAGTGAGAGAGCAGATACATTGCCAGGAGTAGGCTCATGCACATTCCAGAACACATAGGTTTCAACCACATCAAGCCCTCCTTCTTTTGCCTTCTGAATCAGATCTTCCCACATCTAAACCAAAATTACATTCTCAAATCAAATAAAAAAACCCAAAAAAAAAAATATAATAGTGAGAGAATTGTTGAAAAAAATGAAAAATTTGTGAAATGGGAAGTGGGAAAATGGGAAAAAAAAGATTTGGGTTACCTCAGGAGTGCTTCTGGGGTAATGTATTGAACCAGAAATTAGGATTCTTCTCTGCCCATTAATCACAATGGCCTTCCTGTCATATGTGACAGTACAGTGAACCAGCTGAAAACCCAGCAACAAAAACAACCCCAAGAAAAAACCCAGCTTGGAAACTGAGTTGGTTTCCATGGCTTTGCCTTCTCTATCTCTCCCTCTCTCCAAACTTTAATGGCAGACAAAACTCAAAGCAGGAAGGAGAGAAAGAGCAGCAGCAACTCAGAGAGTGTGGTGAAGCAGCAGGGTGTCCACACTCACAACTCACAGCTCTGAGACTCTGAGCAGAGCTATATAATATATTTTTCTGTGTGCTGTGCGTATATAAATATAAATAAATAAATATATATATATATATATTCATATATAATATGGTAACGGAATCAAATGAGAAAATACAGAATTGTTTTTTCTATGGCGTTTGGTTTGGTGTATTTATTACTAGTGTAACATATACGGACGGACAGGTCGCGGTCGATCACAGTTCACAAATCACAAGTGTCAAGGCTCGCCGCTGCCTGGCCGTTGGCTACGAGTATCACCTGTCAAATAAACAACAGTTGTCACGGAAAGCTAAAATATTGTCGTGAGTTGTTTTGGATTTCTAAAATAATGAAACAACAATCTGATCTTTTTCTAAAGCTAAAATTAAAAAAAGGTAAATGTAACATGTTTTTTTATTATTGCTTTAGTTAAGATAATTTGTGAGTGTTTTAGGGCTGGTTTTGTATTGTTGTGCTTTAAAAAAAAATTTATTCTGCTGTACTGTGAGAATAAGCTCATTTTTTTTGCTTCATATTTTCAGTTTTTTTTTTCACCAAAAACTGTGAAAATAAGTTGTTTTTAAGTGTTTATCAAACATCTTTTTGAGGTCGGCTTTTTCTATACTCACTTTTTATAAAAACAACTCAGTACCAAACCATTCCTTAAATTGTTTATAGCCCCCCCCCGGCCTTTGACCTAATCTTATAAAGTGCACTTTTGAGCTTATTTCCAATAGTTCTCTATTGTTTTATTGCACAAGAAGTTTAACCCCTTTTTCTTTTTACCAATAATCTTAATGTTAAATCGAAATTTGAAGTTAAGTATTTTTGTCTCTGAAGTTATGCGTTCGAATTTTTTCTCCATTAATATGTAATAAATTATATATTTGAGTAATTGACGTCATACATCAAAATCATACCGATATTTATGGAAACTTGAGTTGTTTATAAAGTGATCAAGGCATGACGAGTGCTAATGAATGTTAGTGAAGATAATCAGAGTTTGATAAAGGGTTAATCAGACTGACGGAGAAAGCGAGTGAAGAGAAATGAGGATACGAAAATTACTTCCTAAAAATTAACACTTCGTAAGTTAGTAAATCACCCATCTTGATTCTTTTTCTTTCTTTTTGTGACATGTTTTGTAGAGGGCTTTGACCATGCCAACCTGTCGAGGTAACCGTGGCCAAGGGCAATATCGTCATTTTGTTCTTTTTCCTCTTGTGACCCACACTTGCAATTCCATGTGAGCCAGAAACCCTTTTTGGTTCTTTTGGGTCGTGTGACCCGTATTAAACTCCACCACCCCCCCCCCCCTCCCAAAAAAAAATCCCCCAATTCGTCACATTTTTGTCACTTTTCTTCCTTCCCATTGACTCCAAACCTTTTCCGTCCCGAATCGGCCTAATTTTTAATCTCGCATCTCTATCAAGGGAAATGAACCTCTATAATACGGATAAATCGTTGTACTGATAATATGTGCTAATAAAATAAAAATATATTTTTTACATGTCTTTGTTTTATTTACATAAAACGACATGTGACAGTAAACATGCATCGTGCAATGTATGTTGTTCTCATGTAGCAACACACGGTAACCAGTAGATCTGTTATCCCTGTCGACGAAGATCTCATTTCAATTCAGGCTAGCTGTCATTCAAGATTAGGAAGCAATGCTAGTTATAATTTTATTGTGATCTAATAGTGGTATGGTTCCAGGCTTAGTTATTCTATGGACTTATCATTAAACTAATTGCAAATTCTTCTTAGGAAAGTGTTATTTTACGGAATTATATTATTCCCCTACGTCAATATCTAGGAATATTTACAGTGCTCACATCTAGTGATCCTCTCATCTCAAGGTCAAATTTACTATTTCTATTTTCCCTTTTAGATCGAGAAGAGAAATTCTTAGATTTGGACCACCGAACCATCTAACCATTCGACTGAAGACACATTATATAGGTATTTATAATTTTTAAGTGTTTCATTTTCAATGTTAGGTGCGAACAACATTTAGGAAAATCTCATTGGGTGGGATGTTTTTGTTTCTTAGGTTGGAATTTGAACAGCCACATAATTTCATCATCCGTACCTTAAAAGTCATCTTTCAAGCAATACGATTTTCTATACAATTTGTACTTGTAGAATAAATTCAAACTTGGAATGAATGAGAGTATAAATAACATTACCATTTCAACAGCGTTGTTTTCGTTTCTCAACTTGGAAAAAGAAATACCAGTGAAGACTCGAGCACGATTTAGACAACTAGGGTTTGTCAACAAAAAGTTGCCACTTACTAATGTCTAATCCAATATTTGGCGCCACTCAAGCATATTCCTACTCCATTTGTTTCTTGATTGCCGGGAAAAAGGATTTGCTTAATTTAAAGCCATAGCAGCTTTCTCTTTGTTTGGTGTTTTTAATTACGAAAATGGATTAATTATGATTAAAATAATCACAACTTCATGTGCTCTCTAATTATAGTTATCCGTTGTGGTGAGTCCAGCGTCAACAGGGTTGGTCATGATCGAATCCGGATTCAGGATCTGGATTCTCTTTGTAAGGATTATGGAAATTTGTGAATCGTGTTTGTTATATTGTGCAGTCATAAATTATTTTAAATATTTTTATTTAAAATTAAACACAAATAGTACCTGATAAAAACTGACTGTACGATGAACGAACATGATTTACGGTTCCTCAAGATCCTCACCAAAAAGATCCAAAGAGGATCCAGTTGGGTCATGATCTAAGTTATGATCCTCTGTCCATTCATATGTCGCCATGTGGCGTGCTTAATGCTTGATTAAGAGTTAGCTTAATAATTAATCAACCAATTAGCAAGAAGCTTCTCTTGTACCTATGTTTCTTCTTCTTTGGTTCTTGTATCATGCAATAACATTCATAGGCGTGAACAACGGAATGAACATGGAAACCCTAAGACAGTGGGGCCTTCGTCCCACCCACCTCCAATTAGGTCAACTATAAATTTTTATTTTTTACAAAAATATTTTACACATACCAGAGATATTAGTTAAGTCATACAATGAGTCAAATGATAATAAGTATTGAATTCTTCATTCATGTGATTCGAACGTAAGACAATCCACTTACATAAAAAAGCAAAATAGTGCTAGTAACCAAGGTTTTAAAAAGCACTAAACGCTAGTCAAGTAGCGAGCAGAGCCTAGCACTAAGGCGTCTAGGCAGTTTCTAAATTTTAAATAGATTTATTATACAACATATAAATAAATGTCAACTTATACTTAAAAAAATACATAATTGTATTAGTCTGCATAAATTGCAAAATAATATGACTTGAAAACATGGGAAAAACATATAATAATTATTCATCCAAGTATTCATGACAAGTCTCTTACAATTTATTAAACAAATAAAATACAAAATGAAAGTTATTTATTTTCTATTTAAATGAAAATCACAATCTAGACGAATGCTTAGACAGGCTTAGTCAATTTTTTAAAACAGTCCTAGTAACATCATTAAAATAAGTTAAATAACTCTATTATTTGTTTAGTACCAAAGCACACTATCTTATATTTTTGCTAAATTGGATCAAATTTCCAAGGATTCAACTAATAACTCGTGGGGTCAATTATGTCCCCACCAAAGGGTGCAATTAAGCCTATTTGGCGTTGGGATCAATCCAGGGGCACTTGCGTGGATCCCTATATATCCAAGCTGGTGCAAGATCCTAAGCAAATTAGAAGCTTCTCTATCCGAGCACAAATCCTCAACGGTATTAATTTTGTTACTACCAACAATCTCTAATTATTTTTGTCGACTAAACGATATTATTTACATTAAAAGGATAAAGAAGTAGGTTAAGTGTAATATCTTGAAAATTAAAAATATATGAATATGTGGAGTAAATCGAAAATAAATAGATTTATGGTTATGAAAATTTGATTAGAGAAATTTTAGAATTTTGTTTCAGGGATTTATTATAATTTACGTAAATTTTTTTATTGATTTGTGGAAAAGACGAAAATGCCCCTAGTTGACTAATTTGTAATTTTATGAGGACATATTTTATCGTATTTCTTGATATATTTGGATAGAGCTTGACCCTAAGAAAGCGTGGGCGAAAACCGTTTGTGAATCAGAGTTGAAACGAAGAAATCAAAGGCTTTGAAAAAAAAAAAAAAAGGAGTCTGGAAGCTGCCATATGGCAGTGTGAGAGAGAAGGAAAAGGAGAGATGCAGGAGAGAAGAAGGAGGAGAGGGACCAATTGGGGAGAGGGAGAAAAAGAGGGGAAATAAGGGGAAATGAGGGAGAATGGGATGAGGGAACCAGATCCCCTTTGACTCGTCGACCCAACCCGGCCATATTTTCTGATTTCTGCCACCATCGACAACGAGAACGGTGCCAAAATGATCCTTACTTCAAACCCAGTCGTTCTCTCTCCCATTTCCATCCCAAAAAACTGATGAAATTGGATTGATTTTAAGAGAAACCGCACGATGGGTGCGACAGGTTTGGCTTCGATTTGTCAAAACTTGAAGCTAACTCCAACCATCACCACCACTAATAGTCTCTCCTCAATGTTAGGAACAAAGCCCAAGTAATGGTTGGGGCGTCGAAGTTTGTTTTGAGGTCGAATCGAGAACACCTATTTCTTGGGTTTCCGGCAGTCCAAAGCTAATTTCAGGTGTTTCCCGGCTGAATTGGAGTTCATCCTAGATATGAAAGTTGTTCCTCTCATTGAACTCTACTTGCCTTTAAAATTTGGTAATTTTTAGAGTTAGTCGGAAAATTTGGTTTCAGTTCGTCGGAAACCGCCACCTACAGCAATGCGTGGCCAGTGGGCCGACGCTGCCTTTTCATGCCAATTTTGATATTTTAAATCCGTAATTGGTACCCATTTGAGGTGATTCAATTGTGAAAGCTAATGTTGAATATTTCCATTACTAGAATATTTTTGGAAATGGATAAAAGAATGAATGGTGAACTATGAAATGCTTAATCCCGCATTAAGGGTACGTAGGTAGTCTAACAGGGGTTAGATGCAGCCTTAAATAATTGAGATTAATCTTTTGTTGGGAATTTGATTGAAGAAGAGAAATTTTGGTGAATTATTTGAAAATTTAATCTTATGTGCTTTGGTAAGTAAATTCTGGTTATAGATTTTGTAAGTAAGAAATTTAAATAAAGAATTGTGATTAACAATTTAACAATAATTAGTTAAACAAGAGTTTAATTTTTGGCCTATCACCAAAATTAGTTTCCAAAATAAAAATTTCAGGTTGGGGCATTACACTAAGCCTCGCAATATGTTAACAATAATGTGGTTCAAATTCGCCTGGTGAGAATCAAACCTAAAACCTCTAATTTACAAATGAAAAGGAATAGCACTAAGACCGTAGGACTAAGTTACCCTTAATTATTTTTACTCCATTCTTTTAACCACATTATAAATCAAGTTCTTAATGAATACGGAATCCAATTTGACCACATTACAAATGTCTTTACCTTCTGATAAAATGTGGCTCTAGAATATGATAGCCTACTAATATATTATACTATATTTGTTGTTAGATTGTTAGTGAGAAGAAAAACTGACGAATAACACATGTCGTGATGCATGATATATATCGAAGGTGAGTTGCATTTAACTTGTATCTCGACCACACATAAGCACCACATTGAACACCAAATAATTGGGCGTTGGGCGTAGAATGTCAACCCCATCATGGCAATTGTTCGATGAATAATGCATATACGAGTTTTGTATGTACATAATTGTGTGTTTATCTTTTTAATTACATGATTACTAATCATTTAATGACAGATAAATCACATAATTGTATATAACTCATGACTGAGGAGGGTAAGTATGCATGGACACTTGCCTAAGTACTAAGAAGAGCACACGTATGCCAGGCACGTTTTTCAGGCATGTATGAAGTTTTGTGACTTGACATATGCCGCAAGCGATGTTATCATGCCAGACTAGGACATAAGCTCGAGCATGGAGAAGACGAAGAGCACACCTACGTAGGCATGTGTCTCTAAGCATACCTGTCAACTTGGAGATGTTCCATTTCTATTTGGACTAGGATTTTCTCCCCTCATCTCACACTATTTATTTTGTCTTTCTCTTTTTATAAAAAATTAATATAAGATATTAACATGGTTTAACTGTAACTGTTCAAATATGAGAGAAGATGAGGGAAAAAAAGAGGGGAGAGTTTCCTTCTCCTTCTATTAGAAGGGAGAACACAACTAACTTCTTTCTACATGACGAGTACTTTTTTGGTGTACTTAAACTAAAATTACGGAATGTTACTATTTTTTTTTTTTTATTTGTAACATTTAGATTTTTTATTTATTAATATATCTTAAAGCATTGTTTTAAGAATCTCTACCTAGCGCAGGCCACCGTCTCGATTAATCTCTAGGTGTTTAAAAATTAAGAAATGACACCTAGACCTACCTAGCACCCACATAGCCCATTTAGACCCAAATAGGCACTCGCCTAGATCGTGACTCTCATTTAGACAAAAAATATATAATTTTCATTTTGCATTTTATTTTTTTTCAATGAATTATATGAGATTTGTTGAATAAATTATAAGAGAATGAACGCTCATTATATGCTCATTCCTGATGTTTTCAATGTGTTATAATACTTTATAATCTATATTTCATTTTATTTTGCAATTTATGTATCCCAATATAATTATGTACTATTTTTAAGTATAAGTATACATTTATGGGTTCTTTTTATCACAAATGGTCCTGAGATTGATCAAACTCATTATTTTGGTCCCTCACTTTCAAAATCAATCAATGTCGTCCCTGACATTCACTACCGCACATCAATTTGATACTTCCGTTAAGATTCCATCAACTATTCTGTTAGTTTGTATGTGGGACCCACAAATCCAATTAAATGGTGACACATAGATTACACAAAATAAGGGTTTTATCGTAAATGGTCCCTGACATTGATCAAACTCCTTATTTTGGTCCCTGAGTTTCAAAAATCGATAAATTTGGTCACTGACTTTCAATAATGCACATCAATTTAATCCTTCTGTTAAAGTTTCGTCAATATTTTTTGTCCCACTAATCCAATCATATGGCGCCACATGGATTAACTATAAGAAACTATTTTGTTAAGATTTAAAACTAAAAGTAAAATAAGAAACTAAAAACCAAAAAAAAAAAAGAAAAAAAAAGGTCATCGTCGTCTTCATCAGGTATGCTCTCAAAAGGAAAAGGAAGGCACCATGACATCACTAAAGTACTTGGCCTCCTGAACTCACTCCTCATTCTCTCTAGTTGGTTATAATCCTAAATCCTATCAAATTTGAATTGAATTGGGATTCGATTTTATCGAATTTAGATTGAATTTTTTTTTTCCAATTGGGGTTGTGGGATTCGAGAAAAATGCTAGCGCGGAATACTCTTCTTTTGGTTCACTCTTAAAAAAAAAAGTTTCGTATAGTTAATCCACGTTGAGCCATATAATTGGATTAGTGGGACCGCATTAACGGAGGGAATAAATTGATGTGCGGTAGTGAAAGTCAGAGACCAAATTTATAGATTTTTGAAACTCAAGGACCAAACTGAGGAGTTGGATCAATGTCAGAGACTATTTGCGATAAAAACCCTTATTTTGTGTAATCCACGTGTCAGCATTTGATTTGATTTGTGGGACCCACATACAAACTAACATAACAGTTGATGAAGTCTTAACAGAAAGACCAAATTGATGTGAGGTAGTGAATGTCAGGGACTACATTGATTGATTTTGAAAGTGAGGGACCAAAATGATGAGTTTGGTCAATCTCATGGACCATTTGTAATAAAAATCCTACATTTATTTATATGTTATATAATAAATTTAATTAAAATTAAAAAAACTGCCTTGGTCCCTGCTTAGACGCCTAGGCGCTAAGCCTCTGTCTACTGCCCGACTAATCCTAGCACCTGTTAGAACCTTGTTTAAAATTAAAACATGTTAGCCATATCGTTTATCTTTATTAGTACAACATAATGACTTGTGTTTGCGATACTTATCAAACATTTATCCTCCATGACTTGATTAAAGTAACAAATGAAGCAGCTTTCTTGGTCAAGTGAACAGGATTACAGGGAAGATAAGCACAAAGTTCGTGATAAAGAGTACCAATTTCTGTCAAATTCAAACCCACCAAAAGAAAATAGAATAAAAGAGCAAGTAGTGCATCCACCACCACGGAGGACGCAATTTCAGGTACTTTCTCACTAGAATTCTTAGCAAAATTCCAAATATTCCGCAATATTATTCCGGGTGTTTAAATTAGTGGCACAATTAGGTTAACTTTTTGTAAGCAGCTCGAGGTTTGAAATATGATCAAATTAAAGCAGTCCAATCTTCCCCGTATCACTATCTTACATTATTGTAGCAATACTTTATAGAGAAGGCTGAAGAGCTACCTTTAATGTTTTAGCCTTTTAGGTACACTTGTTGCATGAGACGACACGACATTTTTTTTTTTGTAATTTAATCTTTGCTTTGTTTGTACACACTGTTGTGTTGTTCACTTGCTTGCTTTCTTCCAATATTTTTATTCATACAACTGTAAATTCTTCGTTTACTCATGTTATGATTTGTAAATTAGTAACACCACACGTTATCACGTACAAAAAAAATTCTTATATAGATGTAATTCTTGCATTTTTATTTTCATCTTTTGCTCTCCTTTTTTAATTATCTTTGCTAGTGCAGAAAGTGAAACAAGGTTGCGGAAATCACTTCCTCTCTTCATATAATCCCACCACTAATCACCTAAATCATACACACCCATCTCTATGGGTATGTCTCCCTCACAAAAAGAAAAAAAAACAAGGCATTTAATTTTCAAGTACATAAATGAAAGCGAGATGTATACACATAAGACATGACACAAACTCTTATAAAAATCAAATCAAATAAAAAATAAAATCAGATAATATCATATCTGACTGTCAAATAATGAACGTAACTAAAAACATAGGGTAAAATGATAATTTTAGAAAAGCTTATAGCTATTATCTGATTAATTTTAAAATAATATCTATACAGATCCTCCATTTAGAGTTTTCTTCTTAAAACGATGTAGGATAATATCACATCACACATGTGACATGTGCAATGTTTTTCTTGATACATTAAGGAGCAGGACCATTCTTGTCGGATCCTCTTTGTGAGAATTTTCCAATCACATCCGTTTATCGTATATTTATTTAAATATAAATA
Organism: Malus domestica; assembly: GCF_042453785.1. Classification (NCBI taxonomy): domain Eukaryota; kingdom Viridiplantae; phylum Streptophyta; class Magnoliopsida; order Rosales; family Rosaceae; genus Malus; species Malus domestica. The sequence goes on from NC_091662.1 coordinate 11,049,014, forward strand.
ATATTTGACAAAAACTGACAGCTATGATGAATGGATGTGATTGGAGGATCTTTGGAATCCTCAAAAAGAGGATCTGGTCCATTAAAGAGACCAAGATCGTGACAGGTGGTACCACTACCACCGTACAACACCCCAGCGACGGCGAACCACTAACGCGGCCGATTGACGGTCCACGTGAAAGAAGATGGGACCCAACGTGAGGTCGTTGGTGCGGGGTCCGTTCGGAGATGCGTCGGTGCACGTGCTGTGCATTATTGCCTGAGGAGGTTCTTAGATCAACTCGGCGCCGTTTTCGCACCGTCACCCGCCAACATGACTTAATGGGTGGCGTGCTTTGATTGGCTAGCCCACGTGATTCTCCTTCCGTTAACGTCGGTGGAAACGTTTCCCGTTATGGTTCGTTCCCGTGTGGGAAGATTCTCTCTCTATGCTTGTTTCCCGAACTTGCCACTCGGTGCGAGTAGCGTGACGTGTCGTTATATGATTGGGTAAGAATCTGGGAGGAAGAATATTATTGGCTGTTTCAGCAGGCTTCATGTCCCGCGAGTGATGGCGCGTCTTAGCGGGTAATACCGAAATTAGGTCTATAAACTTTACCGTTAAAAAACAACAAACGTAGAAAAGCAATTAGGGGATCTGTTTTGGAGGAAGAGATTCTCTCCGGATTCACTTTGTCAGGATCCTATAAATCTTCACATTTTAATCGTTTATCGTATATCGTGCGTCAAATTTTCATCAGATACTATTTACGTTTAATTTTAAATAAAAAAATCAAATGATTTCTGATCGCACGATGTATGATGAATATCTGAGATATGAACATCCAACAATTTGAATCCGGATGGGATCCAAATCCTGTTTTGGATGCATGCTTTGCTGCCACATGGTTGGGTTAGGCTTTTAGGCTTCTCTCTTTTCGCCAAACCTCAAATTTACAAGTTGAGAAATGTTATTATCTCAAAATTGGAACTCATTATCTGTCACCTGACAGTTTAATGTTACTTTTCAAGCAGTAATTATAAAATACTATACTAAAATCATGAGCTGGTAGAGAGTTTATGGTGAGTCTCACTATAAGAAAGTCCCATTCTTTACTATTAATTTTGACATAAAAATTGATGTTAAACTGTGCAGTGACAGAGAGTCTATGGAGAGTCTTACTTTTAAGAAGTCTCCTTAGCATTTCTCTTGAACCATATTTACCAATTGTTACTCTAGAAAGATTGCATAATTGTTATTTACATGTACGTGATCTAGTTATGGTTGTTTTTACTTTGTGAGTCATACAAACATGAATAATCACAATCTATCTATAAATGCATGCGCGATAAATTTTAGTGTTTTCGAAGTCACATAAGCAGATCCATCTAGTCAGTAAGGTAATCAAGAAATACATCGTTACACCAAAACCTCAAACATACTAAATCTTGTAATTGACATCAGCCTACATAGGTAAAATAAGCATTAAAGTTTACAAATTCTGCAACTTTTGAAACACATTATACTTCTAACATGACACAAGTACGTCACAAAACACACCATAATTTAACCCTCGTTTTCCCACTCTTTATGGCAAAAAGGAAATGGAAACTAAAAGGTAAATACTAGGTAAAGCCAATAAAGACATAACAAGCTAACAACAGAAAGAAAAAAGGGTAATTAAGTCGTTAAAACAATGATTAGTAAGTAGTAATTGAGCAAATGAGCTCCAATCACGGGTTAGGAGTAAATTAAGGTTAGTTTTTGTGGTACCAAACCAGGGGCGGATCAACTTAGGGACAAGGGGGGGTCAGCTAACCCTCAGTTCGGTAAATCTTCATAGATGACTTGAGTCTGCTCCTTTGTAGGTTGGAGTTGCTCTTCATGCATGCCTTCCAACTGCTTAATAAACAGCCTGAGAGAGAGAGAGCTTGGACTGTTGGGCAGCAAGGCATGCTTGGCCACAAATGAGGACTTAAAAGGCGTGCAATATGTCTTTGCAAATGACTTTAGGCATGTCAAGATTCGATGAAATTTGCATGCTATATCAGTAAAAAAAAAAAAATTTGCACATTACACACGCTATTCTTAGAGACCCCCCAATAATATTTCTTGGATCCACCACTGTACCAGACTCACAAACCCAAATACATAATTTGCATGCACGAGTTGTGAAATGTTGAATGTGATTGATTAGGTTTTTGGCACGCGCTTGCAATTCTATTCCTTCACCCACAAGTTTTAGTTTGGATATATAATCTACTTTTTGAAGGCATCATTGCCTTGGCGACAATCTTCTTCCCCGTATTGCGCTGGGGCCTTAGATGTTGGCCTTCATTATTTTTACGGTTGTATGCATGGCGTGATGGCATTATAACATCAACACTCGCTCACTTCCCCTGCGCTCCAGAAGCTAATCACTTTATGTGTTCCACTATTTCTTAATTTGCTTTGCTTCAACAGCACTACACTTTGTAAAGTAGATTATTGGATACCTCACTTTTCCCATTTCCTTGTCTTGCGGGCCATCATCACACGATTTACCAAAAAACCGTTACTTATGGTTGATTTTGAGTGATTTTTTGCCGTTGATACATGTGGAGTCTGTGGTCATAATAATCAGAAATTACATGTGGGCGTTTTTGGGACTGATGTCAGCAAAAAAAAAAAAAAAACAAAACAAAAAGTCTTGTAAACTAAACTTACCTACGACCATCTCCTCATATTATTTATGTTTATACATTGATTCTAAAAATTATAAAACTTGTATGGCGCTCAGGTCGAGTAACTATGAATTAATATTAATTATATATTTTTTGTGAATGCGGGTGTCCCAACTTACAACTGAGGTCGGTCAGGCGAGTAGAATAATGTGATGATGGTGTTGAATGTGCTGCTGACTTTTGCAATTGAGTACTTACGGCTGATGAAGGAACACCTTTAGGCCTAGAGTTCTAAAACCTGAATGCAAGGTTGCCTAATTCACTACAAAGTTTAGGATCTCCTGTACCAGGTTTGGCTACCTCAACTATATTCGTGAGAATATATGTGCTCCAAATCGGGCAAAGATACTAAAAAAGAGATGAGTGTTTTTATGGTAAATATGGTTTGACCGTCTGAATGTCGAACTACAAAATGAACTTGAGAGTAGTTAATCATAGAACATTTCATTGCGCCAGAAAGCTAATGAAGTGACCTCTTTCAGCGAAGGAATCGAAGATTCTTTACTGGCTAAGACTTAGATAGATAATCGAATGAACTAGAAGTAGTGTTGTTCCTCCGAACTGAAGGTACTTCTAAAGCGATTAGTTCTACAACTCCAGTGATGTTTCGATGAACAACCACTGGTGTTCCAACGAACTGAAGATGTAGTGATGGAGGGGTTTAGGATAATTAGTATTATTCTCAAGGTTATGAGAAGATTTTGCGTAGATCGTTTGAGTTGTTTGTTGAGTTGAAGGGACTTCTACGTTGCAAAACATCATGTATTTATAGAGATGAATTCCTTGATGGCTAAGTCTACCGAATAATATTATTCTAATAATATTCCAATTATTCGGCATATTCTCCAAGTAAACTTGAAATTATTCTCGGCTGAAACTCTATTGTTATCGAGTCTCGTCGTCTTCGACTAGGAATCTGAACCTAAATTGATTAAATGATTGATTCAACCTTTATCCGAAAAGCAATCATGATCCTTAAGATTTATTTCATCTAACAACTTACAATATATAGGTCAAATGCGTGCAAAATCGAGTCCAAACAACTTGTTAATTATTTCAGAGTTTCAATGCCTCCAATACATTATTCACCATGTTTAGGGATGGGCAATGGTTATGTGGACGGGTAACCGCGGTTACTTTACCCATAACGGTTTATGTTCATACCCGCATAACCGTTTACCCGTTGGGTAATTACATAAATGGTTATACCCATAACCATAACCGTTTATAAACGGTTATCCATACCCATAACCGTGTACCCATTTACCCATAACCATTTACCCATTTAACCATAACCATAACCATTTACCCGTTTACCTATTTTTTCGCTCATTTATCCTTTTTTTTTACCCATTTACCTTTTTTTTTGCCCGTCTACATTATTTTTTTTAACAATTTGAAAATTACAAAAGAAAAATTTGTCATAATTTTTATTTTCTGACCATTAAACACCGTTATAAGTACATTTTAGCATACATTTCCCTATTTTAATCATTTAAGTCCTCGTATAATTCCAATAATTGAAATAATAGTTTACGAACGATATTTTTCTGTATAGCAACCAATCAGTTTTTTTTTATTCTGAATAGCAACCAATAAATTATGGAAGTTCAAGAACCTGAGAAAATTGAGCCTAAAGGAAGAGTAAAAGTAGAGCTTTTTTATTTCTGAATTCCCGAATGATTTTTAAAGCAACAGCTCATAAATCTGTGTTTCTGATAACAAAAAACAACCATACGAAACCAACCAAATTTCATCTAATTCATCACAAAACTGAGTTAACCCTCTATTATTTCATATAATTTCATCTAATTGAAATCTGTGTTTCGAACACGTTCAATCACAAAGTATCATCAACTCGTTGTCACCAAAAGAGGCCTACAAAAGAAATGTATAATTGAATTAGTATGCATAAATTGAATGAGTATCACCAATAACTCCAAAGTAAAAAAATAAATAAAGATTAGTTTTTACCACATTCACATCAGTATCATCACCGAATGAAGAATCTTCAACACGAGTAGAGTTTGAATCTGGTTGAATAGTAAAATTAAAATTAGGCTAAAATAGTAAATTTTTGAACATATACATAATTTATATGAAATTTTACAGTAAGTACCTCGCATCTGACCCCACAACCAGTCTCGAGAACACATGAGTGCTTCCACTGTGCTTGAATGAAGTCGGCTACGGTGTGGACTAATAATCCTACCACTAGTACTAAATGAAGACTCTGAAGCTACTGTAGATACAGGAATAGCCAAAATATCTCGAGCTATCTGATGCAAAATAGGATATTTAATCCCATTTGTCTTCCACCACGACAATATATCAAAATCTTGAGTCCTAGGCAAGACTTTCTCCCCCAAATATAGGTCTAAGTCAGATTGTTCATTATCGATGGTAGAATCCATAACAAACTGGTCATAAGATGTTAAAGGATCACCAACTCTGAAATCAAATGACTGTGATGGAAAATCAGTCGAAGAAGAAGATTCAGAAGACCGATGCCCAGGTCTATGCTTCAATTCATACTCTTTGACCAACTTAACAGCCAAGTCAAAAATTTTCTCAATTTCTGATGGAGCATTCTCTTTATAAATAAGAGAAAAATAATACTCAATCAATTTCATCTTGAACCTTGGATCCAGAATAGCTGCAATTTCCATAGCACCATGAATTTTATGCCAATACTTTTCAAACTTGATTGACATCTTTGTTGCCATTAACTTAACTTCAACATACCCATTGATTTGTATGTTTGATGGACCATTGATTTGTATGTTTGATGGTTAATTGGTCTCATATGCTACGTATACAAGGGTCCACTTATCTAAGCATACAAATCAATATTAGATCCCCTGCAAACTGCTATAATATGGTTTTTAGTTTGCTAATTAAAAGCTTAACATGCATGGATTAACAAGAATATAAAAAAACTGATGGGCTTGTGTTTTGTTTTGTGATGAGTAATTATACTCATCTTTTTACCAGACTTTGGGTAAGTAAACGTAACTGTCAAGGATGGGAAGTTGGGAACATTTGTTCGTATAAAATGGCGGCATTTAGCACAGCAATTATACTTGGGGCTACTTTCTGTCGGTGCCCCTGCAGGTCGTTGCATACTTGACTCCTACCCCCCCAAAAAAGAAGAGAAAATTGCATACTAAATTGGGGTGAGTCTAAATCATCCTGTCTCTTTGTTATATCTTGCCGTGTGACCAATGCAACATAATTATGTACGGATGCACGTACTTTTATGGGTATCAAAACATTAGGGAGTGATTCCACACATCTCTTTCACTTTATTTTTCTACTATTACATTCAACAAACCAAATGATAATAAGGGGCATGAAAAGAAAAGGTAATTGGAGCAACGGACCTGAAGTTCAGTTTTGAACTAAAAATTTGTGAATATTAGTCCTTCAATTTGTTGTAATGTGGAGCAATGGTTCTTTTGACTAACTAAGTTAGAACTTCCATCCAAAATAAAGGAACAAAAAATGGATGCTAATTCTGACGGAGTTAGCCAAAAAGACTATTGTTTCACATTGTAACAAGTTCAATGATCAATACTTGTGGATTTTTAGTTTAGAGACCAAAATTCCAATTGGGCTGAAATTCAGGCACTATTGCTTCAATTTAAACCAAAAAAAAAAAAAAAACCAAAGATTTGCCATAAGGAAAAATGAATGTAAAAATCATTTCCCAAACAGAATGACCACAAAACATAAAGAATTTCAATAAACCAAACTAAATCGATGATGTAGGGTTGGCTACACTTTGGCCAAATCATTACCAACATGGTTAGTTCAGTTTACAGTTTAGGTCATAAACTGAAAGAAACTAAATCTTGTCCACCTTTACTCAAAAGGATAAGGGTCGTTTAGTGGGCTGGATGAGATTTGGTCTTAAGGATAGGTTGACTGATAGAGACATGTAAGACAAGGCTTGTAAAACACGACAAAGATAGGTTCGATAACCACTCTATTGTAGAATCATAACCAATAATGTTCAATCATGTCTATCACACATTTGACACAACAAATAAAGGAATGAACTCAAGTCTATTTTAATTGGTCATAACCTATCCCAACCAAACCACCAAAAAGGCCTAATGCCACATAGACAAACAAATATAACCATGGTGTATATGGGTTTCACCTATATTTAGATAAGTGGTTTTTGGCTTGTTAAATAGTTTGTTTTTGTATTAAATTCAGAATATTTGTGAGAGAAAGTATTTTGGGCCCCAAAATGGCCCAACACTTGTCCAATAAAAAACGAAACGTACATAGCCCAATTTTTGTTCGAGATTGGGCCACTATGGGGCAGTTACTAGCCCAATAACAAATTAGCAGTATACCACCTCTCACTTTTCAAGTTTTGAGCATCAAACTTGCGAAGCCAAAATTCCGACCACACCAACTGAAATTTAAATCTCAACGGTAATATGCTTCGAGTCCTAAAACCTCTTTCTGGACTCAGCCCCAAGCAACATTCACTTGGGCAGCTGCAATCGAGGTACAGATATCGCCGCCACCCCAAAAACGATGGCGGCGGCGATGGCGTTTGGAAAACAGAGGAGAAGAAGGATGGTTATTTGCAATTGCACAAGAACAAAGGGCAGCACCTCTTAACCAATCAACGAATTCTCGACAGTATTGTTCGAAAATCCGCGATAAAACCTACCGACACCGTCCTCGAGATCGGACCCGGCACCGGAAATCTCACCCTCAAGCTTCTAGAAGCCGCCCAGATGGTCGTCGCCGTCGAACTTGATAAGCGGATGGTGGAGGTTCTTCAAAAGCGAGTTGCGGAGAGTGGGGTTCAAGATCGTTTGACTGTAAGTTAAACGCCGGTTAAATGTTCGATGAAATGCCTGAACGGGATTTTGAGCATTTGGAATGAATGACATTGGTTAAGGCGTTTGATGATTGGTCTTTTTGCAGGTTATCTGTAAAGATGCATTGAAGGCGGAGTTTCCACCGTTTGATCTTGTTGTGGCGAACATTCCATACGGAATATCTTCGCCTCTGGTGGCTAAATTGGTGTACGGGGCAAGGCCGTTTCGGAGCGCCACACTGCTGCTGCAAAAGGAGTTTGCGAGGAGATTGTTGGCTAAGCCAGGCGACTCGGAGTTCAACCGCTTGGCTGTGAATGTGAACCTGGTGGCGGATGTGGAGTTTGTCATGGATGTGAGCAAGAGGGAGTTTGTTCCTTGCCCAAAAGTCGATTCATCCGTGGTTATAATAAGGCCAAAACCTGAGGTTCCGAACGTTGATCTAAACGAATGGTGGGCTTTCACGAAAGCTTGTTTCTGTAAGAAGAACAAGACGCTTGGGGCTACATTCAAGCAGAAGAAAAAGGTGATGGAGCTACTGGGGATGTCCAAACTGGCAGGCTCAAATGGTGAAAGCAAAGATTATATTAGCAGCACTGACAACGACGACGATGAAGGAGAGAGTGATGAAGAGGAGTTTTCTCCGTCTCCTTGCTCGGAAATGGGGGCAAGTTCTTTCAAGGAGAAGTTAATGGGGGTTCTGAAATCAGCTGATTTCGAAGACAAGAGGCCTTCGAAGCTGTCGAATGAGGAGTTACTGCATCTACTGGCATTGTTTAATCAAGCGGGAATATATTTTCATGATCAGTCCAAGAGTAGGAATGCAGAGAATGAATCATTTACTGTTGCTTACAGTTGATAGCTATTAGCTTAAACTACTTGGAGGGAAATTCAAATTTGAGCATGAAGAAAAAAGGCACACCGCTCTAATCAATTTGGCTATGTCCAAACTTGCAATAGCTATTAACCTATTAGCTACGTGGTGTTGTCACAATTTCACTCATTAGTTGGGATGTCACATTTTGGGGATTCTCTAATACAATTAGGGAGTATAATCCAATGATCTGTATCTATCTCATCACGTGACGAGAGAGATACTGATAAGGGATATATCCTAATTACATGTTAGAATCTCTCTAGATTTTGAGGCGCTCACACTTAATTATAGGAGAACCTTACGATAATATGACAATGATCTTATGATGCCCTCACAAATAATTGTTTATAGTTTTTGTTTAGCTAAATTGGTTGAAGCGATCAATTCATAAATCTCAATTAATGAAATGCTCAGTTTTCTATATTTTCATTGATATGTAGTCAGTATTTGATTTTCACCAATTTAGCACAATTATGATTTGTAAAATTGATCATTTCAGTCAATGTTCCTTGCGTCTATTTGTTTTTCCTTGTTTTCACCATAAGCTATACTATTGTAGAAACCTTGAGAAAATGATCAATTTATTTTGTGCCTGAAATTCTCAGGGCACTTGTGCATTCCTCAAATTGATTGTCAATGTAATCTCATGAACAAAATGATCAAAGATCCATGATTCATCATTTGATTGTTTGATTTAGAACATTATTGATGGAAGAGTCTTTAATGAATTTGAAGTTGAAACTCATTCCATCAAAGAGAATGATTGGGGTGGTTATTTGTTCGGTTTTACGTCCGATACCCTATCCATTTGGTCGGCTTTTACTTGCTTTCTTTGCTCACTCCTAGTTAGATTTAACCACTAACTGAGTTAGACAATCATGTGTTTATCTTTCTTATCACGTGATTGTAGAAAGTTTTCGTGGCAACCTAGGAGGCAGGCTTCGACGTGCAACCATGATCACCTTGTTACAATTATGGTACCATGTGTGGCTCCACCAGCTCAAAACTAATTGAATGGTGGTACTGGAACTGGAGCCTGTATGCAGCAGGGTAGGACCAAAGGCAACATTTCTTTCTTTGAGTAGATAACCACCACTCAACTCAAGTTATCAGATCGATGGGGCTTTAAAATAGGAAGTTTTAACAAAACACTCCCGGTACTGTTCACTTTTAATGAAAAACCACATTTTTACATTTCCTGGTACTATTCACTTACACATTTATTTGTTCTTTTTCATTAAAACTAAAGCTTTTGAGGATTTTTTTGTTAGTTTTTCTTTAAAAATATGGGAGTTAGATTCATTCAAACCTCACTTGTATAATTGCATTCAATTTTTCAAGGGCCAAGAAGAAGGAGCCAGCCAAAGGGCCCAAAAGCACCTGCAATTTACAAGATGGCGACACAAGAACTACCCTATAATAGTATAATACACTTAACATGGGGGCTTGTTAGATTTCATGATTGGTCTTTTATAGTTCGGAAAAATGCTAGGATCAGTCGTGCATGCCTGTGACAGCATGACGGGAAGCTAGTCCTGGCCACTAATGCTTGTGATGCGCATGTGTGGGTGATCCTAGTAACTCTTTGTTTATTCAACTGGTTGCTATTTGTACAGATAAAACTAACTTTCTAAGTGTTTATGGACGTGACTTTAATGGGCAACTTCCTCTTCATCTTGACCATTGGAAAGTGAACAATGTCATCCTTCTCAGCAACCCATCTGAATTGAAGAACCAAAAAAAACTTCAGCAAGTGGAAATTGCAGCAATTGGGTTTTATTTAACATTTTTTTTAATTAACGGCAATTTTAATACCTATAATTGGTGACAAGATGATGAAGAAAGATTGATAATTCAAGCCTGGATAGCTCCAAACCAGGGCACAGCCTCTGTCCTCCACCAAAGGGTGTAAAACTAGTGTTGTAGTTTACAGCAGCTTCTAATTTCTGTCAAAGAAAACATATTTGCATAAAAATTAACAAATTTTCAATAAATTAAAAAGCTGACGTTCTACTTGTGATTTGTTGACTTTGCGGTACAACTAAAGATTAACATGTATGATCTTTGATTTGACGAACACTCGATTGGATCGTCATTACACCAACTATTCCATCTAGGTGGCGTAAATTATCTCTTGAGTGGTATAATCATAGTTACCAAAATAAGATAAACTAGGAGGGTTTATCTTACCTCCCATCTCCAAGGATCAAACTGGTATGGGTTTTTATAGTTTTCTTCATCCATGTGAACAGAAGTAAAAGATGCCAAGACACACCATCCTTTTGGTATCAAATAACCTGGAAAAAAAAAACAACATAAAATCATAGGCAAAACGAAACCGAGATATTATTGATAGTTTAAAAAAATCGTTCTAAATTCCTCCTTTATAGAAACACGAGGGAAAAAATACATGCGAAGGATTACAATGGGGCTTTTTAAAGAATGCTAATAACAGCTATCAACGAAAATAATAATTAATTTCCTTTTTGCTTCAAATAAATAGTGATATATACCTTTGATTTCAACATCCCTTTGAGCTTTTCTCCAAACAGCATTGATGATATTTGCCATTCTAAGAGTCTCACTTATCACCTTAATGAAAAAAAAAAAAAAAAAAATAGAGCAATTGACCAAAACGAAAACCTAATCTCGATTGTCAAAATAATTAGACGTGTTTTATAGACTCATCATATAATCCTTATCGACTCGTCATTTCACTCTTATAGACCCATCATATTTTTAGAACGGTTAGTTCAGCACTTAACAATAAAAAAAATCAAGAATCATTTTATATATATTGGATAGTACTATTTATATTCATTTTTACCTTCTACACATACTTGTTAATTTTTATCCATTGAAAGTCTTCAATTCATTCGATTCAATGACCGAAGGATGTGTGAGAGATAAAAATCGATGTGTGCATACCACCACCCTTTATATTCTCTTTGAAACAAATTGGGACTCACATTTTGAGTAAATGGCAAGGACATGTAATCAGTCCATGCATAATTTTCCGTGGAATCAGTCTTCTTCTTCTTCTGCCTCTTCAATTCCATGTTCTCCTCCTGCAAATATATATAACAACAAAGAACATTCTGATCACTAAAAATACCTTTTGTGGTACAGCAATCATACTAAAAATATCAAACTGATCACTCAAAGTATTTCACTTTTTCACCCACTTTCTCAGAATTTCGCAGTGTCAGAGAGAAGAGAAACAAAGGGTTGTATTCTGTGACAATGTACTGCACCAAACAGTTCTTAGATTCATCTTCCACTATGATGTTCTTAATAAATTGCCTTTAGCCCTACATGGGGTTTAAAGTTTGGAACCCAACTCTTTTCAGAACTTTCTCGTCACAACTCTCTCGCATGAAAGTGAGATAATGTCGCAACATAAACTACTTATATTGTCATAATGTAAATCTTGTGAGTTAGTCAATGTTTGTTTTTGCCTGAATGTGCATGGTGGGTTCATAGTTTATAACTCATAATGTACTTTTCTTTATCATAACTATCGAGTCTCGTTTTTATGACTATGATTCATGATCGTCAACTCTCTTTCATATCACATATTGAGATTAGAATAGTGAAATTATTTATAATTATTATTGACTTTTGATATAAACTTTAATGGTAAGTGAGAAAACAAATTTCATGTAATTCATACGATATATCGTGGACTATAAAACCTAACATAATTTTACTTACAAAAAGGGTTGCTGACCCGAGCTAAGTGTCGTATAGTGACTGTACGACTGTGCCCTAGTGGTCGTAATTCGCACAGAAACGACGTTAATTATAAGAGTGGTCCCTCATCCAGAAGCCGTTGGATTTGCAAATCCTACGGCTGAAAACTGTAACAAAGTGGGGACCTATTCCCCGCCACACAAACTCTCCATGTCTGACTCAGTGCATGCAGTCGAGTTTCTAAAGGAAGATGATTCTTTTTGGATTCACTTTGTAAGAATTTTAAGGATTCTTATATTCTAACTGTTTATCGTATATCATATGATCAGTTTTCATCAAATACTATATATATTTAATTTTAAATTAAAAAATTTAAATCATTTTTAATTGCACGATAAATAATTAAGATGAAGGGATCCTCACAATTTACTTCCCCATGGAATCCAAACCCGTTTCTAAAGAAACGAAAGCAAAGTTTGTAAGAAAAGTCAAGCACTTTAGAGATAAAGTGACTGGGCCCACAGACTCAGTACAAAACGAATCCTAGCCGTTCGATTAAGAAGCAATGAGTAAACCGTTGTGATGTCAACTGAGGTGGATATACGTACGTACCCGTAATTTGTCTAAGGCCACAGGGCTGTCACTTAGAAATTTGACGGCTAGGGTCATGGCCATGGGAACAGTCTCCTCTCCTGGGATCATCATCTCTATTATATTTCCGGTGATGAAATCCAACGGCAGGCCTTGAGCCTCGTTGTTTTGGTCACCACCTTCTAACAGCACATCCATTGCATCTTTTACTGGAATTGTATTTTGAGGACAATTTATATTCTCCATTGCTACCTTTTTCATGTCTAATATCTTCCCCACCATCTTCAACAATCGCTCTCTAGCCTGCCAGCAAATGAATCATGATACATCCACACAAATAACACCAATAATTGAAACAAAACCCTGGATATGAGTAGTATTAGAGTAGCGGAATTCAATCGAACTTGAGATCACGGGTGCAAGAGTGAATTAACTGAGCTAACAAACCCTTGCAAATATAAGCATGCACTAAAGTTTAAACGCAAATAATTCACACGTACTTTACCTTGAGAGATTTATATAGCCTTGTTCCAGGGAGCTTGATAGGTATGCAAATTAATCCTTTGATGTACTCTTCAAATTCTCTCTTGAGAAGGTTTAAGTCTTCACCAGGATTAACGCTCATTAATACTTTAACCAGTACTTCAAAGGTAATCTGAAATATCCAAAAAGATAGTATACACTACATAAATGTTCTCACATGTATGATGAAAGAAGAGCACTATATATAGTACATTCAATCGCTCATGCACGCCCTCGTTCGTTAATACAAGAATGCTTCAACAACCAAAATATGCACATACAATTGAAGGGCATACATTTGCAATTCTATATGTGATATGAATGACAATTTCCTATCGTATATCTAGCATGTTATGTTACAACCAATTAATATGGTTCACTTTGTTCAAATTTTTACTTTGGCATGTAAAATGTACTACTTGAGCACATAGATAGTTGGGGGACCTTTTGGGTTTCATCTTGGACGTAAATGGGAGACTGCATGTCTCTCCAAAGAGCCAAGTTGAGTTTGATTGAGTTTTCGATGTCGGTGGTGATTCGAGCTTTGAACTGTGGTGATTTCAGAAAACCAGCGATGAGTCCATGCACTCTCTTATGAAGGCTTCCATTTGTTTGGAGAATGGAGTATTTTCCCATCAGTTCTGTAATTGATTTCGGATAAGCAGGAATGAAAGTATTTCCATGGTTTTGCATTACCACCTTGTTCACCTCAGCATCCGTGGATACTATGATAGGAGTCCCCAATATGTTAGTCTTGAACACCTTTCCATACCTATATTTAGAGAGGCACATTGTTATTAAAAAATTCTAGTGTACTCCGGTTTATAATTAACATGCATCATATAAATAGAGAGTTGAATATACAATTCAGAATTGAACAGACTAAGAATCTAACGGTTAAGAATCCCAATACATACTATACACAGATGAATATTAGAAAATCTTATTGCGAGTATATATATAGGATCTAGAAGCCCATGTATATCATATACTGATAAATACTAGAAAATCACATTGTACGTGTACACTATACATTATCAAAGAGGATGCATACTATACACCAATTCGCTGATACATACTAGAAAATCGAATTACTCAAGCCAATTAAATTTGCTAGTTTATCATTGATGATAGGATATGTATGGTCATTTTTGTTGGGAGGCTGAAATCTATGGTCCCATGGAGAATAGGATGTGTTGTTAGTTAGTTAGTACAGAACTGCAGAAAACAATAAAGGTTGGGGGAAGGTCTATTTTCAAGGCTTCCCAGCCAGTTAATTAGTATATATAGCAGGCTTTTTCTTTCCTTCTTTTAACTCCTTGGGGTGGCTCCTTTTACACCTTGTTTCTTTTTTCTGCTATGGTCACCATCTGCCATGAATGAAGAAATTCCATTCTTTTATTTTATTTACTTTATTTATAGATGTTGGTAACACTTTCTTGTTGCCCTGCCGTGCCTGCCCATTAATTTCTTATTTTCTTTGTTTTAAAATTATTTTATGACACAATATTCTATTCTATACTTTTATAAGCCAAACGACCTAATAAAAATTATTTACGGTGGTAAACAAATGTTGTTTTATATTCGACATTTTATTTTAAGAAGGTGGAAGAATTGGACTAAGACAAATTTGACCTGTCATAAAAATTAAATATCAAACTGTCATCTAAGTGAATTAAAATGGAAACTTCCTACTAAGTATTAGAAAAATACTCGTAAGCTGCCATGTAATGAGTCATTATTTTTTTTTATACTAAGAGATACGTGGTAAAAGGAAAATATTAACTTAGAACTTGGGGTGGAGAAATAAATGTTCTAAATAACAACTTGAACTATATGAATTGTTATGGTGGATACGACATTCCTTCTCAACCCATTCTACCTCGAATTTCTCTTTTCTTAGTGTAGCTTAAAATAATAAAATCGCTTAAAAAACACATTAAACTACAAATGCTATAAAATCATTATTTCATGTCTCATCGTTGATTATCACTTTATATTTAAAACATATATTTGAAAAGAAAAAAAAAACTAAAACATATATATTTTAATGTTTAGTATATATTTTCATGTCTCTTCGTTGCGGATGCTTTGACGTCTATTGGCCTAAATAGTTCGAATCTTTGGGTTTAAGGGGTTTTTCTCTCTAATATATATATATTTTTTCTATCAAAAAAAAAAAAAAATTCCATCGGTTAACGTTATCCTTTTCTTTCTTCTTATCTCTTTTTTCTGGTACATGTTAGATGATTCCCATTAAAAGCAATACCTTTACCAACTCGAATCTCTTTACCAACACATGAACCGATCCAACCCTTAACTTTTAGGGAATAAATTTTTCTTCCATAAGAGTTCTACAACATCAAATAATCATGGTTGAATGTTTGGGAAAAATCTAAAAATTGAAAAGAATATCACCAAAGAGCAGGAGTACGTCTGAAGTTCATTGAAGCACAGCAGAGCAATAAATACACACATATATTTGTATAATATGCTATATCTATATCTATATATTTGGATACTTTATATAGTTTAGCCTCAAGGCCATAATTCCCTGATTAGGATAATAATAATACGAAGAAAATAGAATTAAATCAGAAACTAGTACTATTTTCCGACAAAATAATCCAATATTAGTAAGGGTAGAGAGAAGGGAAGAAGAAAAGGAGCGAGAATTCTTACAGAGATCTGCGTTTTTCCATGAAGCTGACAGGTCGAGAGGTGTAGCCACAAGCAATGAAGTCAAGGGTTTCTCCTATGAAAGGCCAACCTAACTTCCCTTTTGGAACTTGACCCTTTTGATTTTCCCTCTCTTTCTTGTTCTGGTCCTTAAACCAATACAATGATCCTACAAGAATTCCCACCAAAACCCAACATCCCAAAACCCATCCCATCCTCACAAAAAGTAGAAGGATAAAAAACTTTTGGTTCTTTCGAACTCCTTGTGATGTTTATGTAAATCCCTGGTTGTAGAAACCTAGCTAGATCAAGGATTCAAAACGCTGGAGTTAGCCTAATGGCAAGGATGGATAGAATGATAAGTAGGAGCAGGTTAGGTTCAGAGTTGGAAGTTGAGTATGAGTAACACAGAGATTTTTTGAGCAACCCAACTGCTGGTTATGAGCTTCTCACTATTCCATGCAACTCCAACTAGCTAGCTCTCTCTATATACCGTAGTGTTTTTGTGTGTGTGTGTGTGTGTGTGTGTGTGAGAGAGAGAGAGAGAGAGAGAGAGAGAGAGAGAGAGGTTGTTGTTTTTGAGGGTTGAAATGAATTGAATTGAATGAGAGGAGGATCGAGTGAGAGATTCGGAAGATCAATGAGGTTTCAACAGTCATTAAAGAGGTGGTCATATTATTATCATTATTGGGTGCACCAAATATGTGACACGCTTCCATTTGATATTTTCCCCTCCATGTTCATAATTTTATAGAGTGATAGGATTTTAAGTGGATTTTACTTAATGGAAAAAGGGGGAGAGGAATATTTCCTTGTAATTTGATATGAGATTTCGTTGGTCTTGAGTATATTCATAATAATGTTTTTTTTCTTAATAGCAATGTTGGAGTGACAATGACATTATTGCTTTAATTAAAAAAAAATTCATGGACTAGCAAATAATCTCTCTATCACACTTTTCATTGTTTTTTTCGAAAATGTTTTTCGCACTTTTCTCTTTCTGGTTATACACTCCCTTTCTTTTTTAGGACTCAGAAGTTAGAAACAAATAATAGGGAAAAATATAAGACTAAGAAGAGTAATAGGGAAAAAGTTTTAAATGGTTTTTAGACAAGTATTGATTTACAGCTAATTTAAATTGCAAAAAAAAAAAAAAAAAAAAAAAAAAAAATTCAACATTGAAACTATAAGCTCTTTGATGACGGTATGTTCTTCGGTTTTTATGACACTCAAACTCCACTTTTTTCAAAGAAACTAGTTAGTCAAACTATAATTTTAAAGGATTTTAAAAGTGATAGATTTGATAGGATTTAAGAAGATTAAAGACTCCTACAAAATTCATATGGATTTTAAAGAATTTGAATGGATTGTGGTGGATTGTGGGGGAATGATTTGAAATCCTAGGAGGTGAGGTTGTATTCTTTTTAGTTTTGGTTATACATACTTTTTGCTTTCAAATCCCACAAAATCCACAACTTATTGAAATCCTTCAAAATCTTAATTTTTTTAATACACTTAGATTTGGATGGATTCTAAAATCTTTTAATTGACTACACCTAGATTTTAATGGATTCTAAAATCCTTTAAAATCTTTTAATTGACTACAATAGGATTTTAAAATCTTTTAAAATCCTCTCAAATCCAAGTTTGACCACACCCCCTAAATATCATAAATTTAGTTGTTAAAAGAATAAATAAAGAAACTTGTCAAATAAATAAAGAAAATTATTGGAGCCAAAAAATAAAAAAAATTGTCAACCTCATCTTTTTATCTCATTTGGAATGTGTTCAACAACGACCACCCTATAGCTTTTTAGGTTTGAAAGAAACCTAACAAGGGGGAGTCTTCTAGTTTAGTAAAATACTTTATAACCAAGCTCACGAGTCACGACATAAGTTCGGCTCTTATTATCTGGACTCTTTGAGAATAAAAATAACAAGAATGAAGGAATTATAATATGAGAAATAAAATAGTGGAGTGATTATAACATGAACATACTTAGTGCAACAGTTAATTAACATTATTATAGAATCTTTTGCATTGTTTATTCACATTGCCCATAATGATTAAGTGAGTGTGACCTAAAGTACCAAACGAATTACTATTTATTTAGTACTCCAATCATATCCTCAACATTATTCGTTAATGCAAAGACACGTGTTCTTTGATTATGACGCCTAGAGGGGGAAAAGTGGAACTCTAGTGTAGTATCTCACATCGGCATGGTGAGGGTTGGTTCCTGGCATTATATGTACTTGCCCCTCTTCCTAGCATGATGCGTTTTGGGTAGTGATGTTCTCTTGCCTAGGAACAAATCCGTGAGAGCGTGGCCCAAAACAGACAATATCGTGCTACGACGCAGTCGAGATGTGACATCTAGCGTTGCTAATATGATTTTTAACTAATAGAGAAGATTTAGACTCAAAATCTCAACGAAATAGAATACTTTTAATCGATTAAACTTTGGACGCTTTAAATTAATTTTCGTTTAAAAAATTTATTGGAGTCAGGTGGGACAAATCTTGTTTACATTCTAGTTAGAATTCATCCCATAAGTCTTTATGTTTTATATTAAGTTTTACGAGGGATGCTACAATAATTTGTGATTTTCAGGACACTAAAATATTAATTTCTGATTTATTTCTTTAAATATCACTCGTTCATTTTCCGTTGTAGGGTGGAAGATGTCCCAAAGTTTCATATCATTCTCATTTCGCAATTCATTTCAAAGTTTCCAAACATGTGGATTGCTATGAAATAAATTATGTGAGGAAAAAAAAAAAAAGAAGGGAAGGACAAGGGTGATGACTACTGAGACTGCTGAGTGGTATGAGCGGTGACAGACGGGTCTATTCCAAGAAAATATGAGCCGAATTATCTTCATGAACCTCATGTTTATAGAATGAGAGTTGTTAATGAATATGATGTCGTGATGTTCTTTTTCATTTTTAAGTCAGAGATTTTTGTTTTAATTTTTAAAATTGATGAGTTCGTTACTAATTTATTTCCACCCTTATCTATCTCATTGTAAAAAATAAAATAAAAATGTTGTCAAACACATTTATTTCTTTGTAAACTAAAAGAAAGAGTGAAATGATCATTTTAAACGTAAATAGCAGCTTTCGACGACTTCCGATTGAGTTCGTCAATAAATGTCCACATATGCAAGAAACTTTGTCAAATAAATGTTGACATCAGAGCACACAAAGGCAATGCCAATTGTTGCCAAGTCTCACTCATGCACTTTGTCAAACATTTTAAGGTGCACAAAGTGGTTACACCTCAACGACCAAGGAGTCATCGGAGGCGAGCTCAACAACTTTTTTTGGCCACCACGGGATCAATCGACCCCTTTGACCTCAACGTGAATCCGCCAATAAGGATGTATGATGCACACGATTATGTCGGTAAGTCTCTGATGAAAAATCTGCTATAACGATTATTTTTTAAATTATTTTACTAAAATGATAATTTTTCAATATGTTGTCAATGTTTGCTCACAACAATTAAATATTTAGTGACATACTGAAAAGTTGATTGTTTTAACCATTGAAATTTAAGAAATGATGGTTTCTTTTTTGCAAAAAGAAATGAATGGATGCCATAAGAGTGAGTGGTTTGGGTTGCCAGCATGTGAATGCACTTAGGTAAAAAGATGATTGTGGGGGTGGTGCACTCTGAAGGGCCAGTGCTGCTCATAAGTCATTGACCCTTTTCATTTGCTGCTTGGCCTTGGATTATCATGACACTTCAATGTCACCCATTACCATATTGATGATGATCATCATGAACATGTAATCACTCGACTATATAAATTTCACGGCAACAAATGCATAATTTTAGTGACGCCACCGGTTGTATAAGAAATTTTCTCTTATAACAATGTATAGTTACAATAACGTCATCGTTCTAATTAATGTGAAGTCACCAGTTGCACGAGAGTATTTCTCGGAGAACCTAATTGCATATTTGCATTATTTCTGACTGATTTCAAAATTGATTGATTTGTCCATCATCATCAGTGTTACCGTTGGGGATTTGGGTCAAAAGGACCATCCTGCCAAATTTGGGATCTCAATCTTTTGAAGTGTCGGAGTTTGGCAGGGATATGAAAGGGTACCAGAAGTTATGAAGATGTAATCCGTTTAAGATTTGCTATTGCAGAAAGTACTTATGCTATAAGCCCTTTTATTAGAAGCACATCAAGCTCTATTAAAAATCCGATTACTACTTAAAAATAGCACTTAACAGATGCTGCTTCAAAAAGAACTTCCATTAAGTATTTTATGTCTGCAAAGTTCTGCCTTTTATGATAGAAACAACATGGATAAGTTTGTAGTAAAATCTGCTGTAATCACATTCATCAAACAAATGGAATGCCTACTTGAGGAGAACTTCCCTGCACAGCGGCATGCCTGTCGTAAGTTTCTTTCTATCCTGTTCGAGAGATCAAAGGTAGGGAACAGGGTGAAGAGATCAAAATTTCATAAATATCAAACATATGGTTATATCAACTCTTTATACATCAATGCGAAGCACCCTAAACCTTCTCGAAGTTTGAGGTTGTCACTAGTCACTGAGAATGTCGAATCTGTACTCTAAAATAGGGGTGGAAAAAATATTCCAAACCGAAAAAATTCTAATCTCAAATAAAAAATTTCCCAAATCGAAATTTCGATACAAGATTCAGGATTGTCTTCTCAATATTTTGGGAATCCCATACAGAACCGAAAATATATATTATTAATTATTTTATATATATTTATACATATTATATATATTTATATATATATATATATATATATATATATATATAGTTAGAGTTAATTTCAACCATTGGATTGTTTCAAATTGATCTGTGCGGTCCATTCATTGTTACGGTTCTCCAGCTTTCTCTCCATTCATTTCAATTGAAGCTAACCTCCCTCCCTCAGCCACCTAGCCCTCTCATCTCTGTCTCGAATTTGAAGTCAACTCTGGCCCACCACCTCACCATACTATTACTACCGTATCCAATTGTGGAGCCTTTGACACACCCCGACCGAGATCAAGGCATGCTGACTGTCACGTAAGAGTGACGTAGCCATGTGCACAATGCGGAAGCGATAATGATAAGAATTATACGAATAATTGAAAACCAAATTGCTAGAGTGCACTACTAAACAGAAAGTGATAGAAATTAGTTACAACAGTAAACACTCATAATCAGAGCATAAAGTCTAGGTGCAGTCCAGTAGGACAAGTACTAGTTATACAGTACCAGGAATGTCCTACTATTATTTAGATAAGTCAGAACTGCCGATGTCCTCAAGCCACCAACAACAAGCTTACTTAAAACCTGGAGGGGTGCAAAACAGAAAACGTGAGTGGGCAAACAAAAATGTTTTACAAAATCATTTCATTTATCAACATATCTAACCCCTCGCTGTAAAACATGTATAATTTTCCTAGAATCAAGATATAAACATATATATATATATATATATATATGAAATCATAATAATTCAATTCATGCTTTACATAATCATATTCATATGTATGCCATGCCAAAATATAACAAAGTAAACAATCCAGGTAAGAATGATTTCATAGAAAAATGATATGTTAGCCGGAACCCATGTGGTAGTCTGTACGGCTGATTTTATAGCTCAAAAGTCAATCTAGCCGAAGTCACTACAATAACCTATACGACAATATACTACACATAAGTCGGAACCACTAAAAAGGGGTTTGTACGACAAGATTGGGTGTAATATAATTATGCTCAATTCTATTCTCTCATAATAGCTGGGCGATAAATCGCTAGTCACCTACGAGTCGGAACCATAAATAAGGTCTGTATGACAAGACTGTGCACTTAAGTTGGATCCAATATGAGCATATAGTGCGGGAGGTGACCTAAATAAACAAGCCTGTATTTCACATTTCTGGCTAAATCACAATCACCCTAGGTGCAGTTTTATGAGCTTAACATTATTCAATCACATATCACATCATCGATGATTCATATAACCAAACATAACTTACCTGAACTTACCTGTGCTTCCACAGCACCACATATATATATATATATATATATATATATATATATATATATATATATATATATATATATATATATATATATATGCAACATGAAATGCATATTCAGAATATAAAAGCATTTGGCATATTATTTCAAAGCATACTTTCCTTAAAAAAATGCATTTCTGGGAAATATATCAGTCGACGGGTCGTAACCCCCGAGTCGCCCGTGGATACGCTTATCCTCGGGATAAGTCTCACCTATATGCGAATTAACTATAAAAATGTTATTTTAAAGCACATAGGCAAAACTAGCTAATAACTTCTCATACATTGCTCTATTTTGGTATTTGAATATACCAACGTGACCTACACAAACTCACGAACATTGTGATATTTTTAAAATAATTTTTCTATGGCTCACGCGCCCTTACGCGCCTGGGAGGGCACGGCCTCACGCTCGGCCCTTACGCGCTGCCCATGCGCAGGTGCACTGATGGATTCCCTAACTGCCGTTAGGGAATATTCTGTTAAAATCTAACAGATTACGTTAAAACTTACTGACGATGTCAGCATATTCCGTCCAAATTGACGGAATATGCTGTCATCTTCTCCGGCAAGTCGTCGGTCACCGGAAAACTGGGTAAAACTTTAAAACGTCTATTCTCGCTCGTTTCTTAACCATTTTTCATGAAATTTGTACCAACATGAAGCTAGGGACATCCACAATCACGTTATAATAGTTTTAAGACCTAAAAACTGCTACATTTTTCCTAGGGAAAGCTAGATAGTTCGGCTTACCTAGAATAGCTTCAATCTCGGCCCTCAGACGTCCATTTCCTTCCAACGAAGTACCCCGAGACTCGTGAGGACCTCTTTAAGCTTCATGTGAGCTTGAAATTTCCAAAAACAAAGATTTAACGTTTGCATGAACAATACCCCAAATCGGGTTATGGTTTCGACGTGAAGATAAAGTTGTCCTTACCTGAAAATGGTCTAGATGTGTTCATGAGCTTGCAAGGAACACGATGGTACCTTTAATGTCCTCGA
Organism: Malus domestica; assembly: GCF_042453785.1. NCBI lineage: Eukaryota > Viridiplantae > Streptophyta > Magnoliopsida > Rosales > Rosaceae > Malus > Malus domestica. The sequence goes on from NC_091662.1 coordinate 11,071,997, forward strand.
TCTACGAAGTTTGAATAGGTTTTGGTGTTTGTCCGTACACAATGCCGAGAGGGAGAGAGAGAGAGTCTGAAAGATAGAGAGATAGCACGGGAAAGAAGAGAGAGAAAGGGGTATGAATGTGTATGTGGTCCAAAAATAAACACCAATCAAATTTGTTTAATCCTTTTGTTCTAATTGGGTCCAATTATTTAGGAATAGAACTAATTGACCCAATTCCTTAACCCAAAACACAAACACACATCCAACGCTCAAGGGTAAATCTGTCTTTTCACAACCACGATAATTAATTCTCAGGACGGGCTGTGACAGCCTTCCTTTAGCACACAGAGCCACCGCTCTCTCTCTCGCAATTCTCTCTATCAGACACTCAAAGTCTGAGAGTCTTCTTCATCCAGTGCACTGTGCACCGATTCTCCTCCAAATCAAGTAAAATTTGGAATTAATTTAGGGTTCGAATTTTAGATTACGGTTTGTGAAATTTGTTCATGTTTTAGATTGGATGTTCATGATTCCATCCTTAATTTAATTTCTATATTTATGTTTACCATTAGGTTAGGGTTTATGAATTTTTTTTTTCGATTTAGGAGTTTGGCTATGATTTGCTATGATTTGTTATGTTTTGTTTTTGTTAGGCAGCTTAAAGACTTTAAAAAATTTTCAATTGGCGACTACACTTTTTGTTACTTAACTGATTGGAAATGTATGAATTGACAGTTGAAGCCACCACTACCTAGAATGCTAGATAGAGGGAGAAACTCCCAACCCTAGGAAAAGAAACTCCTAAAAGCATACATCATGAAATCATTGATGCCCTAAATTGGATCATTATTTAATTGAATCATATGCTATGCAAGAAATTGTGCCTTCAGGGATTATTAGTTGATTGAATCTTATATGGAGCACAACACTGGAAAGAAAAGATCATTGTTTAACAACATATACATATACATAGACATAGACATAGACATAGACATACACATACACATACACATATACATGTGTTCAATAATATTTTGGGCTAGAAAAATTGAAGTCAAATAAATTAAACTAAGAGGAAAAAGGCTAATTTGTTTCTATCTCCAAACAATAGTTGGCTTGAAAGATAAAAACACTAGTTGCAGAGTTTTTGGTTGTTCTGGAATTTTCTGATGTTAAACTGAAGTAAATGCAGAGATGTGAATAATTTTCTTGCCCGTAGGTTCCCGATAGGTATATATGTTGTGCAGACAAACCTTCATTTTGTAATGCGCTGCTCCTCTCAAACGTGTTGTGTTTCTCCATTTTTGTTTACTTCCATTCCACGGAGAAGTCACAATTAAGTTGTATATTATTAGTATGATTTTAAAGTTTGTGTTGTCCTCTCTTTAGGAGCACCACCGTTGAACTTGAATTATGTGATTTAATTTACACAGATTTGAGAAATTTAATTATGTATGTTTCATTGTTTTGTGACTTTGTCCATTTGTACTCTTCTTTGCCAAAACTCAGAAACTTCATCACACAATGGAATGCAGTAGCAACAATAGGAATGATAAAGGTGTAGATTTAAAGTCCTGTTTTCTCCACAATTTTTTGCTTCTTTATATATACTTTTCAACTTTCTAATTTGTCTTTAATGCTTTAATAGGTCTTCAATCCTTTTCTCTGCTAATTTGTCTTGAATGCTTTAATAGATTTTATTCAATCCTGAGATTTATAGCACCGACTGCACCACTCTGTTACTCGTTGTAATTGACAAGTGTATTCGGTCTGCTTCAATTGACACTAGGAGGTCTTTGTATAAGGTGAAGTTGGCCTTGAATTGAGCTTAAGGAGACCGGTCCTTGGTTTGTATTGAGGCTTTTTAAGGTTAGTACTCTATCTTCATTGTTGAGAAATTTATGCTTCTTGTAAGGATATAACACGTGTTTTATTTTGCATTCTCATGTTTGTGTTGTTTATGTCATATGGACATTAATTAGATATGAATAAATATAAATCCTCTTTATGAATAGATATGAATTTTCTTTAATTGTTTCCTCTTAAGAAATGCCATTTAGCATGAATAGATTTAAAATTTAATGTTGTGCTTACTTTGCATATATTGAATATGTTATTGCACTTGAATTGGATATGTGATTTATTGAATTGGAATTTGGATATATGCTGAAATGTGGTTGTGATATATTAATGTGCATTGTTAGTTTATTTGTTAGGATGGACATATCTAGTAGCCAATTTAGTACACCTATGGTCTCGGTATTAGGAAAATGAAAAAAAATCCAACCTAGTGGTACCTTTCAACTAGGCACTCCCTCACCTCAAGATTATTTGCATGATGATTATTATGAAGATTGTTGGGATGATGATCCGGATGATATTGCATTAGAACAAGTAGAAGAACAGGGAGAAGAGGGGGAAGAGGAAGTAGAAGTAGTGAGAGAATGAGAGGGACCTCATCGGAAAAAGGATAATAGGAGAAAGAGCCCAAGTCCAGTGTGGAACGATGGTAAGAGGGTAATTATCACCGATAATAATAGGGTGGAATTGTACATGGCCGAATGCATACATTGCAAACTCTTAGTATCGGCACACCCTAGAAATCATGGGACGGTGGGAATTCTTAAGCATCTGAAGAAATGCCTGGGTTCTAATCTCTTTGAGAGTGTGGATCCGAACCAACCAACATTGACACAAGCAAGGATGGGAGGTGCGGGTCACTCACACTTTTAATAAAAAAAGACTTGATATGAGATATATGAGGTGGATTATAATAGCGGAGATGCCTTTTATGGTGGTCGATCAATAGGACTTTCGAGCTTTTATTCGTGACTTGAATCCAAAGTGTAAACTTCCTAATAGACATTGGCGACAACGGTTTTGGAGCTGTTTTTTGAAGAGAAGGCAAAAATAAAAAGTCTGATTGAGGGGTTGAGAGTGAGTATCACAACCAATACTTGGACCTCGATCCAAAAGATATACTACATGGTCCATCACGGCCTATTTTTTGGACACTAATTGGGCATTGCATAAGAGGATCCTAAGCTTTGTCCAAGTTACTTCTCACAAAGGTGATGACATTGGAAGATGTCTAGAGGTTTTCTTGAATGATTGGGGCATAGACAAGGTGTTTAGCATTACCGTTGACAATGCTAATGCAAATGACACTGCTATTGCATACATGAAAAGAAGACTCAAGTCAAATGATACTCTTTTATTCAACGAGGCTCACGTGCACATGAGGTGTGCTAGTCGCATCCTCAATTTGATAGTTAAGGATGGAATGATAGATCTTAGTTGTGAGATTGATGCCACAAGAAATTATGTGAAGTTTATGCACTCATCCCCGGCAAGGTTGGAGTCTTTTAGGGAATATTGTGTCTTGTTGAGACTTGATAAGATGTCAAGTAACCTTTTGATGTTGTCACAAGGTGTAATGCCACCTATGAAATGCTTAATAGTGCTTTCAAGTTTAAAGAAGTGTTCTCTAAGATGACCTTTGAGTGTGACTCTTTTATTGCTTACTTTAAAAATGAGGTCTTGAAAGAGGTTGATGAAGTGACAACAAAGGCTAAGTGGGTGGGTTATCTGGAGAGGATGATTGAGAAAGGTCGGTGAGTTTTGCTCACTTTCTCAAAAAGTGTTATGATGCCACCTTAACATTGAATGCAACCCTTACTCTAGCGTCACACTTAATACTTAGCATGGTGATTGCTTTGCAAGTGGAGATAGAAAAACAAATTTTAAACATCTCTAATGGCACTTTGCAAAGTGTGGCTACCTCAATGAAGCTCAAGTTTGACAAATATTGGGGTGACGTTGAAAAGGTGAACCGTATTCTCTTTATAGCCCAAGCACTCGAGCCGAGGTACAAATTTGAAATGTTGGAGACAAATCTAAAAGAGCTCGGCTATGGATGTGACAAAATAAGGGAAGAGAAAGCAAGGGTTAAAATCCATGTAACCGAGTTGCATAATGCATATAAGGAGGGAGTGGTCCTTAGTAGTAGTAGTAGTAGTAGTAGTGCTACTTCAAATGTGGAGCAAAGATCAAGTGTTGTAGTGGATGATTTTGGGGGGGGGGGGGTGGTAGATATTGATGTTGCTAAAAGGATGACAAGGAAGATCCAACAACAGAGGGCAGCAACACAACAAAATGAGATAGCCAATGAAGTGGATATTTACTTCAGATCCGCATCAAAGCCTAACATATGAAAGTTTCAATCTTTTGGATTGGTGGAAAGGAAATAGTGGTACATATCCAACTCTTAGTAAAGTTGCTAAGGATGTATTTGCTCTTCCTAGTAGCACCATTGCTAGTGGGAATGCCTCTAGTCTTTATGGGATAGTTGTTGATCTTTTTAAAGCTTCCTTAACAACTAAAACGGTTGATGCTTTAATGTGTACTAGTGATTGTCTTAGAGGGAATGAATTTTGTTTCTATAAGGAGCCTACACTGGACGAATTCATTTTCGACAAGGAACTTGAACAATTAGAAAAAAGTAAGTAAATAATTTAATTTCCTCTTTTATTTTCTTAGTATTTATTATTATAATTCAATCTAAATGATTTGTGGTTTATTATTTTAGGCGTGACTAATTTAGGAGGTGAGGAGAATACAGCACATGGAAACAAAATGCCACCTCCACCTCCTTGACCATCTCAAGTTGAAGTTGAACAACGTCAAAATCAATCACTACCTTCACGAGCACCCATTTTAAGGGGAATGGCTCAACCATCAACATCAAGGGGAAGAGTATCAACAAGAAGAGGAATGGGTCAACAATCAACAACAATAAGCATGGTAAGGGAGCAACCACAATCATCAACAAGATTAAGGGGCTAAAGGGGCCAAAGAGGCCAACAATTTTCACAAACTTTAAGCTTTTCTTTTTGCTTTTGGTTTGTAACTTAATTTATTTTAAAACTTTGGCTTGTAACTAATTTTTTTGCTTTTGGGTCTGTTACTTAATTTATTTTTGTTGCATGCATGTGGAATGTTGAATTTAAATAGTTTGATAGTAGAATATATTTGAAGAAAAATTCATAATTTTATATTTCAATTAGGGCTATAAATCCATGATTGCACAGATTGGTATGTATGAAGTAGAAGGCTCAAAATAGATTGCACAAACGCACATATGACATATTGGTATTTATGAAATTGGGCTGATAATTTCAATCTAAAAGGCTAAATTTTAGCCCAAAAGCCCAATATATCAAGTTTCAGCCCAATAGCCCAAAAGCCCAAAATCAAAATTTAATCCCGATTTGTCCTGAAATCCCAAAAATTTGGTTTGGGATTGGTCTTCAAATCCCTGTCCTGAAAAATTTTAGTTTGGGATTCGGGATACTAGTTTCGGTTCGGTATCCCATACCGAACCAGCCCTAGTTTCATTTTGGGGTTCCCAACTTTTTTTTTTTAATTTTAATTTATAGTTATTCAGTTTGTTTTGGCCCCCAAACAGGAGAGAAGAGCAATTTACAATAAGTAAACCCAAAATTGATAACCGCCATACTAAAACTCAAGGAACTCCCTTTTGGTTTTGTCTCAGAATCAAAAGGAAAAAACAAATCTCACAAACTAATAACCACTATATTGATATTCAAGTATCCAAATCTAAATCCATGTATGAACTCCACTAAATAACCAATTACACCCAAACACCTAATTGGTTAATTAAATTAAATATCTTTTTTTTTTATATTATGCGGTTCGGTTCGGTTTCAAATATTAGGAATTGAAACCAAACCGTTATTTTAACTTTCGGTTCAATTTCAAACCAAAACTATTTAAACTGAAAAAATTGAACCGTTTGATGTGGTCTGACTTAATTCCTGTATCGGTTTCAATTTTCTGTCCCACGTGCCCAACCCCATCAGCCGCTCTCTTATTTCATTTTTTTTAACTTTTTATTTATTTCTTCTTCTGTCTTGTTTTTTTCTTTTCCATTGTCTACATTTATCTCTTCGATATTTTCTTCTTTCTTCCTATCTCTTCTCTTCGCTCGCACCGTGGGTCATTGATCTTTTTTTCTTCTTGTTTCCTCTTCTTCTCTTCACCCGCACATGTCTTTTTTTTTAATTTGGGTGAAAAATACATGGGTCTAGTGTGTTGAAATAGCATGTTTTGAAATAAAATAAAATATTCAATTAAAGCTGAAAATCGGTCAAACCAAAACGGAAATCGGATAAACCAAAGCATGCCGGTTTTACTTATTTTTTAGTAGAACCAAACTGAACAGCTTAGGTCATCTCCATTGGAGAGAGCTAAATGTCCAAAAGTAAAAAAATGGTCTGATTTACCCAAAAATTGATCTCCAATCGATGGCTAGGCTGTAACTCTATGGAACCCACATGCCATTATTTGGCCAAAGGGGCATCACATTAGCCAAATGTAGCCCCACTATTAGCTCTTTGTTTGGAGTCTAGCTCCTCAATTGCAATAATGTATTCAAATTCAACGACTAGATTTGAAAACATCTCACGGTAGTTTAAATAAATTAATCAATAAGTTTAAAGTATGAACTTGAAACTAATAAATTATTGAGGAGGATATGTTTAGGTTAAAGAAGTATCTAAGTATGCCCTGACACTGTGCATTTAAAAATAATTTTTTTGTAAATCTATAATTCTGGACGAGATTACGTTTAGTCTTTTCGATTAGAAATGGCCTTATATTATTTGGTTTTAGTTCCGATTTAGGAGATAAACCGGACCAACTACATTTTTCATTGAGCTTCTATTGTTTGCAAAGAGCTAAAGATCATAACGTGTCTACTATTTGCTATAGAAAAAACCTCCTCATCATATTCAGAAGACTTTCTCTCTCAAGAAAATATTTTTTTTATCACTTTACCAATTTTCTCTCATTTTCTTTTAACATTTTCAATCACTTCCCCTACTTTTATTTTTCCTCAACCCAAGGGTATGGCACATTTTTCTCGAAGATTTTCTTAGATTTTCGCGGATTCCAAATAGTATATGGGCTACATTCTGAATATTCTAGAAGATATTATCAATAAGGTTCTCTCTTTCATACCGATTAGAGACGATGCTTAGACCAATGTCTTGTCCCTGATCTAGCACTTTTATTGGAGGAAAACTCTCGTTCTTGAATTCGATTGGGAGACTTGCCCTTAATTCAAAGATGCACCGAGAGACATTGTCACACCCCGATCCCGACATACGTCCAGGATAGACACGTGACGCCATCGAGTATCCGTATTTCCAACATACCCCATCTCGGGGATATGTACAGAGTATAACTCAAGATTCGAATTGCGTAGTAATTTTTGTATACTTTATGGCTGCATTTAACCTCTTCGTTAGACTGCCTATGTACCCTGAATAGGAATCAAGCCATTCGTAGTTCACCATTCACTACACTCGAACATTCATCGCATATATCATTACGTCTCAACATAATACCATGTAGCACCTCAAGGAACATTCAACAAAGCACAATAATATTCTCTAGTCATCTTGCCATTCACCCACACATATGCATTCCAACACCATCCAATAATCACACCAATCAATAACACATACAATACACCTAAATGCAAGGCTAGAGCGACACAATTTGGCCGAAGCCTACATCTCTGAAGAATGGGATTTTGAATCCAAGGAACCAACAAGTCAAATGATGAAATTTTAGACCACTTAACAAAATCCATCAGCATCAGGTTCCAGACCACTCAACGGAACCAAAACACCAAGTCGGATTCCGGACCACTCAATGGAATCCAAACCAAGATACTATTCCGGACCACTTAACGGATTCGCAGAGAAGAAAGGATTTCGGACCACTTAACGGAATCGCGGAGTACAATGCGTATCGAACCACTCCATGAAATCCAAGCTGGATACGATTCTGGACCACTCAACGGATTCGCAAATCATGAGGGATTCCGGACCGCTCAACAAAATCCAGACAGAGCAGGGAACCAGACCACTCAACGGAACCCCAGCAGATATCCAGTTTTGGATCACTCAACGGAACTGATCGGAAGGCCAAGAAATATATCACCGATTCAAAGAACAAAACATGAACCAAGTACTCAATTTACAAAGGCTCAACGAAATGAAACAAAGCACAAGTACTAAATTTAGAAATGATCAATGAAGCGAGAAATGAAACAATGAAATGGGATATGAAATAAGCTTCGAAGAAACAAACCCCATGGCAATGAGTTAATGGTCCACTACTAGCCCTCATATTTCATTACATCATACCAATCATGCAAATCAAACCACATCTTAAATATGCACGTCAATCACATTTCACAAATATCATCAGTACACAAGTCAAATCACATTTAATAAACATAGGTCAATGGCTAAATATATAAAAATCACATTTATAAAACCAATTCATATTCACAAATGATATCAATGTAAGAAGTCAAGGTAATAACCATATCACATATATTCAAGTCACTCTCTAACCGATGTAGGCCTACTAGACTTCACTTAGTCTCCTATAGTACTAATTTTAGTATTTAGAATGTTTCGAGACATGTTGACCAAAAGTTAACTTTTAGTCAACGGTGGGGACCTTATGTAATTCGATCTGGAAGATCCGCACATCGGATTTCGGATCCGTAACTTCCTAAAGTCCTCATTAAGCTCATATAACGACATACTAAAATCTCATTACTTGGATCTCAGCCAATTGCTAGAATTAGGTGGCGGTCAACAATTAGTTTTACAAACTTAGAAATCCAATTCAGGAAGATCCGTACGTTGGATTCCCGATCTGTCAGTTCCTTATGTCCTCAAATATTACAAATAATAACCTTTTAAAGTTTGGTGATAATCCAATGGTTGGATCGTCAATTCATATAATAACCCCGTGGCGGCCAACTAGGCAATCAACTACAAAACTACGTTAAACATTGAAATTTCACTAAACGGATGTCAAATATGGAATTGGGGCATCAAAATTAGCCTAGAATGGTCCGGTGGGTTCTCAACCCACGCGGCGGCCGGCCGCTTATACTCGCTAAAAAATTCAACTAATTCTAAAATTTACCAAATTTTACCAGAATGAAGATCTCAATGAGTGGAGTAAGTTTCTTACCTGTGACTAAAGCTAATTTGGCCGGGAAAAGCCTCAAATCGCCACGAACCCGCTGAAAACCCTAGAAATGGGTGACTTCGATTCGACTTTTCTGGTGCTCCGCCGCCTCTAAGGTTGTTTGGGCTTTGTTCCTGGCCTCAAGGAGAGTCTAATGGTGGTGGATATCGATGTGATTGCATTCGGAAATGGCTGATCTTTGGCGTGGTCAGTCGCACCCACCGGTGCGATTCTTTGTGATTCTGAGCCCAATTTCTTCGAATTTGGGGTGGAAATGGTAAAGAGAAGGTTGTGGCGTACTTCCCAGGTGGTGGCTCGGCTTAAATTGTCAGAATTTGGCCAGAGGAACCAACGGGTTCCATTATTTCCAACTAGGTCGGGTCGCAAGGGGAAATCGGCTGAATTATCCGGTGCCTTCCCCCTCTCTCTTTCCCTCATTTCTCTCCTTTCCCCCTTCTCTGCCGTCCATCTCTCTCCTTTCTCTCCTCCACTGTTCATCACAACCGTCCACGTGGCTCAATCAGATTGTTCCAAAAAATCTGGAACCTTATAGAGTGAAGGTTAAATTTACTAAAATGCCCCCGACTTTAAACGTTAATATCTCATTCGTTATAACTCCAAATTACGTTCCGTTTGCGCTCACGCGCTCGTATTGACGAGTACTATCCAAATACGTAAAGAAAAGTGAGAAAATATATGCAAATCAAATACATCCTCGAAAAATCCGTTTGGTCTATTAAGGGCGTTTTCATCCTTCTATTGAAATAAATCTATGCGCCGCAAATATAAACGCGTTGAATTAATAGTACAAAATACGTAATTTTAAAAATGTGAAATCCGGAGATGGGATTTCACAGGCATTGTTGAGAACCCTGAATTCTCGTGGCCTATTGTCGGGCAAAGAGTCTACTTCATTGATCCATAGAAACAGTGACATCACTTCCTTCCTGTTGAAATGAGACATGTATATGGTACATATTATTGTGTAAGGCAAGATGTCAAATAATGCCACACTGGAGGGGTTGTGTTGAGCCTATCCGTCCATTGCCATTATGCATCGCACAACATCCGCATACAAACCTCGAGTAGTTAGTTATAACACCAGTGTGCAGCTGCACTGCATGCTATAGGGTTCCAACGCCCAATTGGGGTGATTTAAATAATTAGAACAAACAGTTTGTGACATTAAAAAAAAAAAAAAACTACATTTTAGGCTGGCATAATTGGGGATAAGAGTGCGTTGGTACATAAACAAAACTTCCGGGTAACTTTCAAAAGCCAGAAAGACAATTTCCTGGGGAGTCCCTATCCGTCTTCCAAACAACGGAAGCATCAAGTAGTTAAAGTTGGTACAATGCATGGGTGAAGTCCATGAGGCTGGCTTTAAGGACCTAAGTGTCCATTACGCTTCCCTTCCATATTTTCCTTCAACACCTTTGAAGAACCTCAAGAACCAGTACGCAGAAGATTTTGGGTGTCTCGAGAGCCCATTCTTATAGTCAACGTAAACCAAACCAAAACGCTTGGTATATCCTTGAGCCCACTCAAAGTTACCCAGTAATGACCACGCAAAGTATCCCCTTACATTTGCCCCATCCATGTCCAGGAAAAATGTGACAGTATTGGTTTCCTTTATACCTACCTTTTCAGAACATTGTTCACACACTAATATGAGTTAATTACTTTTTAACAAGGTGATAATATGTACTAGACATGTGAAAATGCTCAAGATGGAGAAACAAAATGACCAACTAAAGCTTTTCTTTGGTTAATAACAATTGAAGATATTTTGTGAAATGTGACATCTATGTCTTTCCTCGTTTGCAGTTTCCCGCTACAAATAAATAGATGAGTAGCACAAGCCACAAGTTATAAACCCACCTCCCATTTATGCAAGATTTTTGAATTTGACAGGATACTAGGGTTTATAAACCTAACACCCATGGATGGAACCCTGGGGACGCCAGTGGATTGGGTTGGGTGGGGGGCTGTGCATCTATTGGAGTATAAATGTATTTGCTGTGATAGTTACATTATAAGCAATGTGTAGGCTTTAATGTGAACCGTTGGATCATATTCCAATTGGTATTTAGTTTAGAGTGTAATGAGTCATAGCTCATGACAAGTGTAAGCATCTTACATGATAGCTTATGAATGAATGGTTGTGATTGCTTTGTAATAGAGTGAGTGAAATTGTTCTCACTCCTCTAACTGTCATATAAGCTGTAAAAGGTTTTTATGAAAAAGAGTTGAGATGGAATCGACACAGTACTAAGAAACATTTCTCTCCTTCTTCTTCGGTGTATTTTCATTGAGTTTTTAAACTTCCATTGAAACTAACACAGAAACCAAACTCTAATATGGTATCAGAGCTTGCCAGGTTGGATCTCAATCTGGGCGTGAATCTGTGACAAGGTTCGCAACTGAGGAACTCGACAGAGAATCGAGTTTGCTGCGGTTGAAGAACGATCTGAAAATCTCTGGGTAACTCGATAACAAGTCTAATATGGCTGGATCGAGTGATGCTGATCTTCGAGCACCGATTTTCAATGGAGAAAATTTTGATTTTTGGCAGATAAAGATGAAGACTATCTTCAGATCTCACGATCTGTGGGATATGGTTGAAACGAGGCATAATCCTTTGGCGAAGAAAGAAGAAGAAGAACTCACTGCAGCTGAGCTAAAGCATCTGAAGGAGAACATGATCAAGGATGCAAAGGCTCTCATAATTATTCAAGGAGTTGTGTCAGATGAAATTTTCCTAAGGATTGCCATTATGGAGACAACAAAAGAGGCCTGGGATATACTGAAGCAGGAATTTATTGGAGATAAACAGGTGAGATCCGTGAAACTTCAAAGCTTAAGGTGTGATTTTGAATATACTCGAATGGGTGAACATGAATCATTTTATGTGTATCTTGTGCGTTTGTTGGATCTCATTACACAAATGAAAAGTTATGGTGAGAGTATTGGAAATCAAAGAATAGTGCAGAAATTATTGATTAGTCTTCCTAGATCCTATGATAGTATTGTAGCTGTGATTGAGAATTCTCGGGATTTGGAGACAGTTGATGTGCAGGATGTAGTTGCTACTCTAAAAGGGTATGAACAAAGGATTGAGAAACACTCTGAAAATAACACTGAAAAGGCCTTTGCTAGTTTAAGTATAGCTCACAGGAAGAACAATTACAATGGCAATCAAAACTTCAAACCCACAAAGAACTGGCAGACAAAGGGTAAGAAATGGGATAACAAATCTGTGCACCATCAAGGAAAATTTACTGGGTCTTCTGATAGTGTTAAGAATGCTTGCAAGTACTGTGATAAACTTCATTTTGGAGAGTGTTGGTTCAAAGGGAAACCAAGATGCCGCAACTGTGATAAGCTAGGGCATTTTGCCAAGGATTGTAGATCTAAAAAGGTTACCCAACAGGCAAATTATGCTAATCAAGTGGAGAGCAATCCAACTATGTTCTATGTGTGTATGTCTGCTGCAGTGAAGAATGGAGAAGACGTTTGGTATGTTGATAGTGGCTGCAGTAATCACATGACAAGAAGAGAAGATTTACTGGAGAACATTGATAGAAGTGTTACTGCCAAAGTTGAGATGGGCACAGAGGAGTTGGTTAATGTAGTTGGAAAAAGAGAGTTAATGGTTGCAACTAAGCAAGGCAAAAGGTACATCAAGGAGATCATGTTAGTACCTGGTTTAAAGGAGAATTTATTGAGCGTGGGACAGATGATGGAGCATGGATATTACCTTGTGTTTGGGGGGATTGAAGTCAGAATTTATGAAGACTTTACATGCTTTAATCTGGTTGTCAAAATTCCTATGAAGGGAAATTGAAGCTTTCCTTTGAAGTTGCAACTAGGAATCCAAATTGCTATGAGGGCAAGTGTTAGACAAGCAGCTGAGATATGGCATAGAAGACTTGGGCATCTAAATATGAACGCTCGAATGCAACTCCAAGAGCATGACATGGTGACTGGTTTACCTGAGCTCAGAATGAACTCCACAGTATGTGAGGGATGTGCCATTGGAAAGCATTCTAGAGATGCTTTTCCTAAAGAAACAAACTGGAAAACTGCATTACCATTGGAGTTAATATATACTAATATATGTGGACCAATGCAAACACCTACTAAAGCTGGAAACAAGTATTTCATCACTTTCACAGATGATTGTACTAGAATGGGATAGGTCTATTTCATGAGGAACAAGTCTGAAGCATTTGGTATATTTAAAAGGTTCAAGGCAACTGTTGAATTACAAAGTGGATTCAAAGTGAAGAAATTAAGAAGTGACAGGGGATGGGAGTACATTTCTCTGGAATTTTCTCAGTACTATGAAGATCTTGGTCTAGAAAGACAACTCACAGTGGCCTATTCTCCTCAACAGAATGGTGTTGCCGAGAGAAGAAATAGCACCATTGTAGAGATGGCTAAATGCATGATGTTGGAGAAAGGCATTCCATTTGAGTTTTGGGCAGAAGCAGTTAACACTGTAGTCTACATTCTCAATAGATGTCATACCAAGACCTTGCATAAGAAGACTCCATTTGAAGCCTACAGTGGAAGAAAGCCTGGAGTAAAACACTTAAGAGTGTTTGGATCCCTATGTTATGCACATGTTCCATCATAGATGAGGCATAAACTAGATGCAACAAGTGTAATGTGCATATTCCTTGGTTATGGAACCTGTGAGAAGGGTTACAGGTTGTTCAATCCTAAAACTAACAAGATGGTTATTTCTAGAGATGTAATATTTGATGAGAACTCTTATTGGGATTGGAAATCTGGTAATAAGAAGACTATGTCAATCTCAATTCCCAGTGAAGCTTATGGAAGCGAAGAGAATGAGGTTGAAGCTGCTGAAAATGATGCAGTATTTGAATGCACATAATTACTATATGAGCAACATGAGCAAGTTATTGCTTCTCCTTCAAGACAAGAAGAGCAAATGGATCACACTGGTTCACAAGTGTATGATCATACTCTTCTAAGGTTCAAAAGCTTGAATGATATCTATGAAATGTGCAATTTCTGTGTGATAGAGCCTGAATGTTTTGAAGAAGCATCAGGAGATAAAGCTTGGAGAAAAGCTATGTCCACAGAGATTGAGATGATCGAAAACAATGACACATGGGAGTTGGTCAAAGGGCCATTTGATAAACCTGTAATTGGTGTAAAATGGGTCTACAAAACAAAGCTTAATCTGGATGGTTCAGTGCAGAAGAACAAGGCACGACTAGTGGCTAAGGGTTATTCTCAAAAGCCTAGAGTGGACTTCAACGAGACCTTTACACCTGTGGTAAGACTTGATAACATTAGAACTCTAATTGCATTGGCATCTCAAAAGGAATGGAAGTTGTTTCAATTAGATGTTAAGTCTGCATTCCTAAATGGTACACTGCATGAGGAAGTATATGTGGATCAACCACAGGGATTTGAAGTTCAAGGACAAGAAGACAAGGTTTACAAGTTGAAAAAGGCCTTATACGGTCTGAAACAAGCTCCCAGAGCTTGGTATGATGAGATAGACAATTATTTCAATCGATCCGGTTTTAAGAAAAGCCAAAGTGAAGCTACTCTGTATACAAAGTTCAGTGATGTAGGTGTGCTTATTGTATCTCTATATGTAGATGACATTATCTATACAGGGAATTCTGATGAAATGATTCAAGAATTTAATAAGGATATGATGAAGCAATATGAGATGTCAGATCTAGGACTATTACATCACTTTCTTGGTCTGGGCATAATTCAAACCGATAAGAGTATATTTATTCATCAGAAGAAATATGCCAAGTCACTACTTGAGAAATTTGGATTGAAAGATTGTAAAGCTGTGAAAACCCCACTTGCAATTGATGACAAGTTATCTAAGGAAGATGGGAGTGAAGATGCTGATGAAAGTTTGTACAGGACAATGGTTGGTAGTCTGTTATACCTGATAGCTACTAGACCCGATCTAATGTATGCATCTTGTTTGCTGGCAAGGTTCATGAATAAAACTACCAGAAAACACATGGGGACAGCTAAAAGAGTCTTGAGATATGTACAAGGCACATTGGATTTTGGGATTGAATATGTGAAAGGAAAAGCTGTTGTGTTGATAGGCTACTGTGATAGTGATTGGGCAAGAAGCTTGGATGACATGAAAAGTACCTCAGGCTATGCATTTAGTTTAGGTTCATGAGTGTTTTCTTGGGCTTCTGTTAAACAATGCAGTGTGGCTTTATCTATTGCAGAAGCCGAGTATGTAAGTGCTGCAGAAGCTACAACACAAGCAATGTGGTTGAGGTTTGTTTTATCTGATTTTGAAGAAGAACAGGTGGAGGCTACACCTTTGCTATGTGACAATACTTCTGCCATAGCCATGTCTAAGAATCCAGTGTTTCATCATAAAACCAGGCATATTAATCGGAGGTATCATTTCATAAGAGATGCCATTCAAGATGGGACAATTGAACTACACTATTGCAGCACAGAAGAGCAATTGGCAGACATCTTTACCAAGGCTCTTCCTAAGGATCGATTCGAATACTTGAGAACTGCTCTTGGTGTGAAATTAGCAAAACATTTAGAAGGGAGTATTGGAGTATAAATGTATTTGCTGTGATAGTTACATTATAAGCAATGTGTAGGATTTAATGTGAACCGTTGGATCATATTCCAATTGGTATTTAGTTTAGAGTGTAATGAGTCATAGCTCATGACAAGTGTAAGTATCTTACATGATGACTTAGGAATGAATGGTTGTGATTGCTTTGTAATAGAGTGAGTGAAATTGTTCTCATTCCTCTAACTGTCATATAAGTTGTAAAAAGTTTTTATGAAAAAAGAGTTGAGATGGAATCGACACAGTACTAAGAAACATTTCTCTCCTTCTTCTTTGGTGTATTTTCACTGAGCTTTTAAACTTCCATTGAAACTAACACAGAAACCAAACTCTAATAGCATCAGCCACCCACGTGTCTCCTAATAACCCATCTATACGACCTTAATATCACAAGCCGTGTACACATGCATATTTTCATGCAAAGTAGATGAGCAGCACAAGCCTCAGCCTTCCACATCCAAGACAACGGTTGCTGCAACTAAGTACTCATCAACCTTGCAATGGTAGCACGACTCCATGCAGGCGATGAATGACATGATAATCTATATGGAATTTGTGAAGTCTTTCGTGCAGGACTTACTAAAGAATGACTTGAAAGCTTGTTCATTTGATAAATGGATGAAATGAAGTCGACCTACCTTATCGCTTTGGCAACTGCTGAAAGGTATCTCTTAAAGTAACTAACTCTCAGTTTGTCATCCAGCATTTCATGAAGTGGGGAGGTGTCATTATCTTCGTCATCCATACCTGTAATTTAAAAAAGAAATTAAAAGAATCATAATGTTGACTAAGTACAAACTCCTATAGTTTTCCAGACCAATAATCAAAAGAACTTTAATTCAATATATTTCACCTCAGTACATATTTCATTTATATAATGGGCAAATGCATTAAACCACAACTGAAATTCTAGATTCAATTTTGTTTTCCAAGTAAAGTCTCTCCAAGCATACCATTCTCAGTAACATATATTGGGGGATTATTGTATCTCTGCGCTTTGTAATTCAGAACCTTATGCATGCCCCAAGGAACAACATACAGCCATTCTGATGCTGCCCGCCAAGCAAAATATTTCAGTAGACTGGACAGTTAGTGGAATATGTCTGCAGGAGAGAGTTCATACCTTCTCACCAATAGCCTCACCCCCTTCCCATTCAACTGATGATAAAGAGAGAAAATTATATAAAGATCAAGAGAAAATTTGTTGTGAAAACCAATGACATAGTAGTTACAGTATTTTACCAATTTTCTCTATCCCTTGTGCTTTATAAAAATCACCCTTATCATGGTTATCTCTTCCATGTGCAATAAATCTCGATGCATAGTGATTCAGACCAATAAAGTCTACTGAGTTCTTAAGCAACTCCTTATCTTTCTCTGAAAATATGGGAAGCCGATCTCCAAGTCTTTCACGCATAACTTTGGGGTATTCCCCATGATATATTGGATCTAAGTACCTGCGTTTGGAATCAGCTGAGACGGATTCTAAACAATAGTGTAAGAGGAGAAAACCATTTAAATTCATCTAACGAACTGCCTGGCTTGGCAGCAAGCAGAGCTGGAGAAATTGCTAAAATCATCTGCACCCATTCAATGATGCGGCCCATATGCTGTTTATATGTCTCAGAGTAGGTTTTATATCTTATAAGGATTCAAATAGAATGCATCTTTCAATTAATATGGTTTCACCAGAAGGCAACAAGACAATTTGGTTGCATTTCAAGTAGATGGGAATACTCAATATAAACAGCACGATACATGAAAACTTATGGATCTGCTCAAAACTAAGATACAAACTTTGTATTTCTATGTTGTTTTGTCATTAATTACAGCCCTACTCTCACCAATTAAATAACTACACAATAACTACACTGAGATCAGTTACTCCTGCTAATTTACCATGAGGTTTTCCAATGTACTTTGACGGTATGGATGCTTTAATCGTGCACATTTAGTGTACTTGTGTGAATATTGAATGCACATTAAAATTGTTGAGAATGAGTGTCTGTATGAGGGCTCATGTGTGTGTGTGTGTGTGTGTGTGTGTGAGAGAGAGAGAGAGAGAGAGAGAGAGAGAGAGAGAGAGAGAGAGAGAGAGAGAGAGAGAGAGAGAAAGAGAAAGAGAGAGATCCATACATATTATCTGAAGTTACATAGTTAGTTAACAGTATTTTTTGTGACCAAACAGTTACATAATTTAGGGAACAAGTAATTACCACCCAAGCTGAAAATCTAGGCGCCTTGCTGCAGCAACTTTATCTTCAATTGTGTCTGAATTAGCCTCTGCCCATTCACAGTCTACGACCAAGCCAACTTGTCCCCCTTGCTTGTCCTGAAAGACAATAGTAGCAGCAAGAGTAAGAACAATATATAATATTTGGGTAGTGGAGTGGAGAAAGAAGATAAAAAAGGTCGTACCCAGTGCACAAGGCTCCCGCTTTACGCAGGGTCTGGGAGAGGTGAATGTCGGCTAGCCTTACCCCCATTTTATGGAGAGGCTGCTCCCAATTCCGTATGGGCTGCTTTGAGCGACGCAAGTCCTGTATGTGCCCATATTCAGAAATCTATATTATGTATCTTTAACCTTGACCGTCTTCCAATCAATTTCACATTCATTGCACTTTACGTGAAATCTGATTTTGAACCCAAATATTTAAGCACGGTTTATTAAGTTTACATTTTCCCATATGATGTCAGTTCTACTTAAAAACATATCCTAAATTATAAACGAATTATGTGAAATATTTCTGGATATCAGCTAAATGAGTTCTTTAGCTGACTACATGCACTCTCCCATATATGAAAGGAAAAACAAATAAAGGAAAAAACAAACAGAGAGAACACTAGTGTTAAGATTTGCTTGTTCACAGAATCACAATCTAATCTTACACAAGAAGGAAGCTATAAATTACTGAAATGCTGACTAATATATTACTTCCCTTGTTGAGTAAAACATCTTGCCTTTAATAAATAAAGTGATGAAGTCAACGGCAAATACCAGAAGCTCGGTCAGTGATAAAAAGAGTAACAAGGAGACAAGCAGACAAAGAAACAAACAGTAAACCTTATACTTGCTTCGGTATATGGAAACAGCAGCAGCATGTGCCAATAGTTGGTGGTGTGCAACCCAAAATGGTTCTGTTGACGTGCATTCATGCCTTCCAGGAGCAAATCTCCCAACACCATAACCGTTAATAGCAGTCTGATAAGGCTCATTAAAAGTGATCCAGTCCTTCACTCTATCGCCAAAGCTTGCAAAGCAGGTGTCTGCATAGACTGAGAAGTATTCTCTGCATTCACAAAATCTGACTACTCATATGATAGAATCTCACAGCACTAAATAACATATAGGCTATGAGGAAATTGTCTAACAATGACTTAAACACATACAAAAAATTACTATATTTGTTTCCTGAAAGTAACGGAAGTTTGTGCTGCATATCATTTTTTTTCCCCTGCCAATACTGATGCATGCAGACAAACTGCTGTATTGTAGATGATTTTAAGATTGCTAATAACCTGTATTCCCTAATAGAACATTTAATATTAGCCAGAAGACCCTTAATGCTCTTGCTACCCAGAGTTTCTGTTCCTCTTCTATAGAACTACCTTCTCTATTGAATTAGTCATTCTTTCTAATGGGTGCTCTATTAATCTTTGTTGGGTCTAGTAACCACCATAGCCCATGTCTCCTTTTTTATCTTCTACAGGTGCCACTTAACCTTCTCATATACGAGTTAGTTACTCTAAGCCACATTATCTCAATCTCTCTACCAATGATGGAGCGCAGATGGCACAAATTCTTCTCTTTTGGAGTTCTTTTGACTCACAATATTGTCGCCACCTCCACACCTGTATTTCTTCTTTTGTTGTAATTGTATTCTACGTATTCAGTTTTATATCTACTTATCTTAAGTATATTGCTTCTGAAGTTTCTCTCCGTAACTCTTTTTTATAGCATTCTTGCATCTTTAGTCTATTAAATCAAAAGAATATGCCAATAGTCTGACCATATATAAAGCTCATCCTGAATATCAGTTTGTCCATAAAGAAAGGGCCTCTGTGTTGATCCCTGATATAAGTCTACACTAAAAAAAAACTTGCTTTTCTCTCATGAAATTCTTCACAGAATAGTTGTACAAAAAGCAATTCGGGGTTGTCCAAGAGAATGAACAATGTACGGTTGGTCAAATAAAAGCAACACATATACCGATAGGCGGAAATATATTTTAGCTCACGTGCCTTGAGTTAAAATACATCCAAAAGGAAGAAAAGGGATGAACTTGCAACTTGGGTTCTTGCGGATCAATTCACAAAATTTTAAGCAGTTCTAAAAGCATTTGAAGTGCTTCTTGCAAGAAGCATTTTTAAGTGTTTTTCCAGGATTTACTTGCATTTTTACTAAAGATGAGGTTCAAGAACATTTTCACCAAAAGAACTTTCAACATTTTTAAAAGCACTTCCAAATAATTCCATAATTGTTGGAGCTTCTAGAATAATTCAGAGTTTGTCTGATTTTATTTAAAATGCTGGAGCTTCTAGATGTTTTAACACTGTTTTGCTAGGCTTTCTTTCGTTTTCCTAGGGCATATGGTCTTGTTTTTATCAGTCAATATAATTAGACTTTTAGAATTCCTATAAGTCTTTAATGTGAGTCATTAATTACTAGCCTTCCGGTGCTTGTGTAGCTCTATATAAGGGAAGCAGATTGTCTGCCTCTTGTTTGGGTGTCCTCCTCATCCCCTTTTATATTCTTATTGCTTTTTGTCTTATTATCTCTATAAAAAAAATTAATATAAAATATTGACGTAGCTTAACCGTGACCGCACAAAATATGAAAGGATAGGAAGGACACTCAAACAGGAGGGCAGACAATCTGCCTCCCTATATAAGACCCATTTTGTACTTATACAATTAGTCCATGAAGAATATTGTGTTTGCTTCAACATAAGTTATGCCCACATTCCCACAATTCAACCTCACCAAACACTAACTTTAGCCTGTTGTTGTGGACCTAAACAACCACATAAGACCCAATCCGAAACGTGCAGCATTCTTTGAGGAATCAAGCATCTTACAGTGGTTGTTTGTTACCTTGCCGGTGAATCTTTTTTGTATTTCTGGAATTGTGTGTTAACATTTGTGAGATATTTAATTTTCTTCCTAATTGTTATTTTAATTCCTATCTCAGCTTCATCATTTGCATCCTATAGTGCCTTGTACATATGAATTAAGAGTTAGGTAGTCCTATATTATAATTTAATGTTAGAATAATTCCTAACTCTTGCTATAGAGTCTAGTGTTTGTCTAACAGAAATGATTGCAGTTGTTCGTGGAAAGGCGTCATGCGATGTTAACGTATCTGTCTAAAATTCACAATGGAAGGATCTTACAGCACTCTGCAATTCGTTGGCACATGGACATAAACTTTTCTCTATTCCTTGCTTTCAATTTCAAGAGAAGAGTTGGAATGAATTGAGTAGATATCTTCACTTGTGCAATAATAAAACAAAATTGATATTTAAATGATGATATAGAACTTACACAATTTGCTTATTCAGCCACCCTCCCATATTCTCATGAAGGTACAAGGGTAGATCCCAATGGTACAGTGTTACGTCAATGAAGAAGGGATACGTCAAGAGAATGAAACATGGACATACGCTTCAAGAACTTTTTCAAGAACTTTTTCAAGTCCTTGTCTGAATTCTGCTTGGGGATATCCACTTAAAACATGTCATATTGTAATCTCCACATGTTTTCAAAACCTTAGATAGCTAAGGACACTTCTGCCACAACTATCTTAAGTTTTCCTAAGGAGCCAATTATAAATATTTTCGTCTAAACATCACCAAAACATTGTCCATTCATATTTGCCGAACTTGTGAAAGATCCATTCAATCTTGAAGTTATTATTGACCATTAATCTTGAAGATTTGATCAATAACATTTCAACTTAGCTCAAGCATCTATGCCGTTCAAATCACCTTCACTACCATATTTTAATGCAGAGATCACTTCCCAGAGGTAGGATGTCAAGAAGAGTCAAATGCGAAGGTAAATGCTAAAAAGGAAATGAAGGTGAGAAAGTAATTTTAAAACATAAAACCAGAGGACAGTGAATTGATAATATCCTGCGTTTTAGCACTAGAAAGAACTCTATAGATGGCAAAAGGTAGCATACCAGGGAAGATTCGAGACCATGATATGGAAAAACGATGAGCTTCAAATCCCAACTTGGCAATGAGTTCAACATCTTCCTGTTAGCATTAAATAGATTGTGAGTTGTGTTAAATGACTCAGATGAATTGAAATTTCAGACTTGCATAACTATCTGAACAGAATGAAGAACGGCAAGTGTAAGAATTTTATCATGTTCTTTTAAACCATTACGAAAAGAAAACGCTACTAACAGATGGGGCCAGAACTGACCACATTCTTCCCCTTCCTAAACCATCAACATAAATAGGGGGAAATGACATTGAAAACTAGTAGAGACATCACAAATACCAGCAGTTTTGGGAAGATAGCACTGGCATAATGCCAAAGACCAAAAGGATTGATTCGGTTATGACCAACTTTCTACTAACCTTATACCGATGATATTGATCAACTGCAACATCCCCATTGCTTCCATCAATGATATTCCCTAATGAACCAAGACACACATAATAAGTTCCGTAAGTTGCTAACTAAAAAAATAGTATCAGATTGGACAAAATCAAGAGAAATTCAGGTCCTAGAAAATATTATCACAAGCTCAATGAAGAAAAGGTACCTTTTGAATGTGAAAAGGCATCCCAAATGCTGGGACCCCTACCACCGTCCTTGCAGGCTCCCTCTACCTACAGATAAACAAGAAGCCCCTAAACCAAAATTCATAGACTCTGAGTTTTGGAATTCAAGACAGTGCATTGGACAACTCAAAAGTAGAAAATGGGATTTGTTATTTTGCAAAAATATGATTGAAGACAGGATACTCACAGTTACAAACACTACATTATCTTAGTGGTCGCTTGTTTTTTAACCATGGAACAATCATGTACATATTTTATTTTGAAACATACATGTACAGATACTTAAACAAACAAACAAACAATAAATAAAATTGCTGAGTAACATGCAATGCAACAAAAACTGGGATTGTGATTGGCTAAAATTTCATTTACGAAGTAGAAACGTAAATTAAGGGCGCGTTTACTAATCCATAATCAAATTGAGAGGATTGAGTTGAGGAGGAATTGGATTGAGGAGGAATTGAAATGAGGTGGAATCAGAATCAGATTCCTGTTGAAGTTGTTTACTAAAATTGTCTGGAATCGGAGTAGGAATGATGTTGAGTCCATATAAGTTGTTTACTAATTCACTTCAATCGGAATGAAAACTAGGTTAGTTACTATATTGCCCTTACATAAATAAATTATTTTCATACTAATTAATTAAATTAAATTCTTAATTAAATTTATATAATAAAATTCATCTATATAAACATTTATAAATAGATTTTATTTATTTATTAAAGATGGCATGAATGATGTTAAGTCCATATAAGTTGTTTACTAATTCATTTCAATCGAAATGGAAACTAGATTAATTACTAAAATGCCCTTACATAAATAAATTATTTTGACACTAATTAATTTAATTAAATTTATATAATAGAATTATCTATATAAAAATATATAAATAGGTTTTATTTATTTATTAAAAGATGGCATAATGAGTAGGGGTGGGTTCAAAAAACCGAAAACCGAAAAAAACCGAAAACCAAACCGAACCGAAACCGAAAAAACCGAACCGAACAAAAAAACCGAACCGAATTGAAAAAACCGAACCGAACCGAATTCTTTTGGTTCGGTTCGGTTTTAGTGATCTAGAAACCGAACCAAACCGAACCGAACCGAATTAATTAAATTAATTTTTTTATTTAATTATTTGTTTTGGATATTATTTTCTAAACCCAATTTGTAAGTTAAAATATGCTAAACCCAATGTGTTGCCAAACTTTAAGCTCAAAATATTAAAAAAAAATCCTATAAAAACTTTAAACCCTAACCTATTATTTATCCCCCATATAAGGTTCCGGAGCCAAACCTCATCCTGAAGTACCTACATCCATCTCCATAGCACTGTCTACTTTTGTCTCAGCTTTCTTTTCCAAATCTACTCTCATATAACATGTAACAGAATCTATAAACATTTATTTCGGGTAGATTACTTAGGGAATTTGTGATGGAAAAGAATCCAACACACACTAAATAAATCCACCCACGCATTTCTTTTACTAATCAAGTTGTCAACATGCAGTTACAAGCAAACAACCCTGATCTTTGAACAACATCATACAATTTAACTTTTCTAAGTCATTTGTACGATTTTTGTGTTGTGATGTTGTTAGTTTGGACTTTGGAAGACTTGATTGATGATTTTAGTTCAACTTTAAATGTTTATTTTCATTGTCTTTGATTATAGTTAGAATGCTTGTGTTATGATTGTGTTGGATACGTTAAAATTTAAAATTTCAATGTTTTTCATTTTTTGAAAGAAAAAAAAAACAAAAAACCGAAACCGAACCGAAACCGAACCGAAAAAAAACGAACCGAAAAAAAACCGAACCGAAAAAAACCGAAAAAAAAATGAACCGAACCGAACCGAACCGAAATTTCGGTTTGGTTTCGGTTTTGGCAAAAAACCGAACCGAATTAAACCGAACCCACCCCTAATAATGAGTGTCAAATGAATGGCAATATTTAGATAATAAGAAACATGTGAGTGCATAATAGGAATAAAAGATGCATTCCCGATTCCTTACCCTCAGGGAATTCAAATACCTCACAAAACTAGGGAATCCGTTCCTCCAATTTCAGGAATTTGATTCCTTGTTTTGTGTGGGCTCTATCATTTTTTTATTCCTTAATATTTAATAAATACCGGAATACTTTGTAATCGGAATTCAGTTTCGTTTCTTTATTCCGATTAGCCTTACGTAAATGTGTCATAAAACTATTCAATGAAAGATTGCTGGAAACCACACCCAATCGAATGCATCAGAAGCAAAATAACTCCACTGTATGACAAACTGACCAAAATAATAAAATAAAGAAAAACGGAATTCATAATCAAATTGAATTAATTCCAGCAACTAGATTTTGGTCTGGTGTTTCTGCTGCATTATTGGAAGAGGTCCCCAATTTGGATCCCTTCACCAGTTGATGAAATAAATAAATAAAAATAAATCAATTTAAAAAGGAAAAAAAAAAAGAAAAACAGCCACTAACTTGATACGCGGAAGTGCCAACGCCAAAAACGAAGTTGGGAGGAAAGTCACTGCGACCAAGGATTAAAATATTGATAATATCGGTGAAATATCGCAGATATTATCGTTTTTCAGATAGATCGATATTTTCCCACGTATCCTCTAATTATCGTCAAAATATCACGATATTATCAATAATATCGATAATATCGCGATATATTCGATATTATCGAAAAAATCGTCGTGGCTCCGTCGTCGGAAAGGCAGCCGAGGCTGCGTCGTCGCAGCTGCCCAGATCTCTCTCTGCAATCCAAGCTCAGACCCAAGATCTGCGCCTCCGTCGTCGGAAATGAAAAATCCATTTTCTCCGGATCCCAAAACCCGCTCGGGTTTGAATCAAACCGTTTGATGGATCCCCTTGCCTGATGGTGGTCGCCGGGAGGTGAGAAAGGGAGGAGGAACAACGACATGGGTTTTGATAGACTCACCCACTACACTCGATCCTCCTGAGCCCAGCGTCATAGATGATGATCAGTTGGGTGGGTGGGTGGGGGTGGTTTCTCAGGTGGGGGTGCCAAGATCTAGGGGAAGGGAGAGATAACGGAGGAGGGGAGAGGGGGTCGAACAGGCGGAGAGTGAGCACTCGATCCTCCTGAGCTCAGCGTCATAGATGATGATCAGTTGGGTGGATGGGTGGGGGTGGTTTCTCAGGTGGGGGTGCCGAGATCTAGCGGAAGGGAGGGATAACGGAGGAGGGCGGAGGGGGTCAGACAGGCGGAGAGTGAGGAATTTGAGAGAATATGGATGGAGAGAGAGAGAGGGAGAGGCGACTAAAAGGCAAAGTGGGAATAAAAAGGGAAAGAGTCTGAGGGCAATAGGGATTTTGATAGGTTATGAAGAAAGATGATGGGTTGGGATTTTTTGCATTTTTGGGAATTAAGTGGGACTCTTTCTTTGCAATTTTCTTAATGCCCATTTTGCATTTTGAAAATAAAATAAAATAAAATATTGTTTTCGATCACAATTTTACATAATTTAAGAGCATCTTCAATATAAATTTTAAATAAAACCCCCACAAACATATAATTCTTAAATAAAAAAAATAAAGGGTAATAAGTCACTCATGTATCTTACCTTGCAATGTATAAAGTGTAAAATATTGTACTAATTCATTATATATAAATGATTATGGTGTGTTTAGACTTCTTTTATTAATTACTACATATTTTCTACACTCACAATGTTTGTCAGCTCGTTATATAATCAACTTGATAATGTTAAATCCATCATGCAATGCATTTCCTTCCAATTTTTTGTGATAAACTAATAGATAATTGACTAAATAAACATCCTGCAAAGTTTCAATAAAAATTTCCAAGTTTTTCTTACAATTTTCGTGGTTTCCATGTAATTTTTATCGATATCGATATTATCCCGATATTTCCATCGATATTTCCGTGTTTTCGGACTACCGATATTTCCGATATTACCGATATTTTCTTCCTTGACTGCGACAGACTTCATGAGTTTCTTCATCATATTCCTTCATATTCCTTCAACAAGCCCTTCTTTGCCATTCCTACTCCTACTTAGAGCAGCCAAGAAAGTAAGGAAAATACTTGATTTAGGGTTTATGCATATCGGAACCAAAGGACTGCGTTGGACCTGGAC
The DNA here is from genome assembly GCF_042453785.1 of Malus domestica. Taxonomy (NCBI): domain Eukaryota; kingdom Viridiplantae; phylum Streptophyta; class Magnoliopsida; order Rosales; family Rosaceae; genus Malus; species Malus domestica. The sequence continues at coordinate 11,098,606 of NC_091662.1, forward strand.
TATGGTTACTGCAAAAATTTATTTTTAAACAAAGACCTACACATCCAGAAACCAAATAGTAGGTGAGTCGCCAGAAAGAGAATATAAAATGGGGAAAGCGTCACCGCCAGTCATTGTAGCCTTTCTAAAAAGACGATACCTGCCCACCCACTCACACAATTTAACATAGTTAAATCCTTTGTTTCCAGCAATCTTTCATTGAATGGTTGGATCCTTTGCTTACATCACTTTTCTGTCCACCCATTATCTAGTGTTCACCCACTCACGCTTAATTGAGGATTCCATTTCTTTCTCCATAAAGGCAGAAGGAGGAAAGAACGCGGGAGGAACAACACTACGCCGGAAAACAACACAGCAGCAACAAGAAATATCTCTCCTTCTCAGACCACTCCCCACCATCCTTTTCTTGTACCTTATGTACAGTCTCTAGGTCATCTTCATTGTATTTTATAAATCTCCCGTGCATAGTGAAATCCAAATGCATATGCAACTCTAGTGGACGTAGCCGAATTGATGAGCCACTTAAATTCGGTATGTCATTGTGTTTTACTAGATTTATTCTACTCTCTGCCTCTATCCTCTCCCAGCAAGAACTATGAAAATACACCACCAATCAACCAAAAAAATAGCTACGCATGTGCAAGTAGATTAGACATGAATCACAAAGCAAAGGGGGAAGAAAGTATTTGAAAGCAAAAGAACCAACACAAACATATCTAATTCCTTCCAATGGATTCTTCTTGTCTTCCCGTTGCTTATCAAGCTCATCATGGCCAACCTAATTCCTTACATATTTATTCATCAACTTAATCTCATCTCTCACATATCAAGTTTCTACAAAACAAAACCACAAACTCACGTATCGTCATAAAATGCCAAACTACATATTCAACACCACCAAAAGCTGCATTGTCAGCAAGAAGCTCGCAGTGTCGGGACGCCAACCTGCAACGACAACGTTGCCTGTGGCCAGTCAACCTGTCACATCCAGTCCGCATAGTAAGATATTATCCATTTTGGGCCACATCCTGATTTGTTCTTGGACTTCCACGCAAAACGCATCTCACTATAGGGAGGTGGGCATGTATGTTAAGGCACATTATCCCCTCTACCCCGGGCGATGTAGGATCTTACAATCCACCCCCCTCAGGGGCCCGACGTCTTTGTCGGCACACTTCCGGCCAGGGACTACCAAATTGTCACATCCCAGTCCGCATAGTAAGATATTGTCCGCTTTAGGCCACACGCTCATGGATTTGTTCTTGGGCTTCCGCCCAAAACACGTCTCACTATAGGGAGGTGGACATGTACATATAAGGCACATTACCCTCTCTCCTCCGTGCGATGTGGGATCTTACACAACCTCATCCCAATGAGAGACATGGCGGACGTTGACGATGTTGAGGTTAAGACTTGTACAACCGAGCAAGCTATATTCCAACAGAATTGCTCTACGGAACCCAAATGGGGTTATGCATCAATATCGCCTAAACGAAGATGGAGTACAATGGTAAAGTAATATTTCTCAATTATATTGTTGTGTGTTATCAAATACGTTATTATTGATAATATAATACCATTTTTGCTACTAACTATTTTGATTAGTTTTGCAGATTGTTTGATTATTATAGAGCATGCGATTAGTGATCATATCCATATTACTTTGCATATTCATAAGCATGCAAAGCAAGAAAAAAAAAGTTGTGTTGTGTCAAGTACTCACTTGTGTAAAGTGTTTGAGTGGTGAAGATATTCAAGGGATGGCATTGAATATAAAATAATAAAATATTGTATATGTTAGGGGTCGGGGAAAGGATTTGAATATACAATTGGGCGTCAGTGGAAGTGCATATATAGTAAAATGGAAAAACTGAGAATTTAATTATGAAAATTGGGCTTAAGGGATGAACGGGAGTTAACTCATATTCTAATGTATTTGGAGCCAAGTGGTATAAGCATGATATGGGACGTGCATGCTTGGGTGCTTTAGATATGTGTTAGTGGGATTAGATGGAAGTGAGTACATTAATCCATCTCATTTGCATTATTTCATGCATTTGAAAGAATTGTTATAATTTAATTATTATTTTGTTAGTAGTTTTGGTTGTAAAGTAACTTGTGCACTAATTTTATTCCATTGCATATTCAATAAATTTTATGTAGTAAACTCAATATTTTTATCTTGTAAATATTATTACTCAGTATTATACAATGTATTGTGTAATTGTTACAGATTACTTTATTTTATTTTCCACCATATCTTGGTTGTATAATTTATTTCTATAGCTAATAGATATGACTCACATCCTAAATCCTTGCCAGCATTTACTTCTAACTCTAACATTACAAATTACAGGTCCTAAACCAGCTCCCTCCCTTCATATTTGTAAACGCCAAATTAGTGAACCTGTGTAATAAGTTATAAAAATAAGTGAACCAGTACCTATTCTATCATTAGTGAACGTATATCCCTATAATTAGTCAACCTGTGGGCTAGAGCTGTATCCCCAATTAAGGTAATTGGATATGCGGTTTTAAATGGTTTTGATTGTGAAAGTGCGTTTTTTTTTTTTTTTTATGATTTACTTTTCTGCTTTAGTTGGTGAACCTAAGCACATGAAACTTCCTTGTTAGTGAACCTATCATCGTCAATGGCCCTGTCAGCGTGGTCTACTAAGTAACACTTTTATGCATTGTTTATTCCTTACTCTAAGCTTGATGCAAGTTAGGTTAGACCATTGTCGACATTTTGCCGTGTTATATTGAGGATGAGGAATCAAATCAGAATATTTCATAAAGATGTGCATGACGTCATTTTTGGAGTTATTTAAACCATATTACAAAGGGATGTCATCGAAATACCATAAGAGATCAAGTTTACTCAACAGTCAACACTTGATCTTGATGAACAGACCCATTTTCGCTAGTCCCCCAATAAGAGTACCAAAGGAACACAAATTAGGAGAGTGAAACATGCTAACCAAAGCAAACCAAAACTTTCATATATGATACCTCTAATCAAGTCCCCAAGCACACTAACAACAAAGTCTAAATATACTAATACAATCACGATGCATACAATGTCTCAATAGCTTATAAACAGTGAAAGTCAAATGGGGTAAACAAAGAGACAAAGTACTCAAAATCAAGAGCATTAAGATCGTGTAACCGTGCATAAATTTAAAACAACAATTTAGATTTCTAAATGGGCTTAAATGTCAACATAGTCCCTATGTTTTACTTTATTGGCCAATTTAGACCCTGTGTTTTCAATTCAACCAAATTGGTCCCTATGTTTATATATGTTAGCCAATTCAAGGTAATCCGTTAAAAGACTGTTAAAATTGACATGTGCCAGACACATGAGAGGACAAAAATATAATTTTATTGTACACCCACTAAACAGATACAATGCATATCTTTAAGAATTGATGCTTCGTTCGTTCAGTTCACTTGATTACTATGTGATTTAGGGTTTCAACATCCGTCAGGTCAGAAGTTGTGGGGTTGCCAACTGAGATTTTGGTGAATACTCCAGAGAAGATGACAAGTCGACGAATTGAACCAAACAACCAAGGTGACGATCGCGGCTTTCAATATTGTTGAGACAAGGCCAAGTACAACCCCAACTTCTTTGCAAGCTAGGTTTCCATTGCCTCAAGTAGTCCCAGGCTCTAGTATATACATGCCTAGAATATCCAGGCTAAGCATACAAACTATGCCTTCAACTTCAAGTACGTATGGAACTTCACATTCATGGAAACCACCTGGCAAAGCTGTTCATACAACGAACGCAACTACAAGTTCGAAGAAAAATAATATTTGATTATAGTTTGAGTTGTTTTAGTTTTTCTTTGGCAGTAGGGATTCTGTTAAGTTTTATCTATGTGACGAAAAAAGACCATGTAGTACTTGTTTTTGGTGGAGTTCAAAGCAACTTCATTTTATATTGTTTGGAATTAAAGCATGGGTTTTATTTTTTACGTTTACAAAAGCATGAAATTAGTTTTCTTTGTGATCATGCTAGAGTTCACTTTGAAGTTGCTTTTTGTTTTCGTTTGTGCATATAGGAATATACTTGTGATCAAGTTTATGTGTAGATTTAATTGGAACAAATGTAGTCTCATTTATACTGAAAGCAAACAATAGTCAACAATAATCTCATATTTAAAATTTAAATGAATGATTTTCTCTATTTATGTACTTGTGACCAAGTTTAGTGGTTGTATAATAAAATTACATTTTTGTCCTCTCATGTGCCAAGCACATGTCAATTTTAACTTTCTTTTAACTAATTGTCTTGAATTGGCTAACGGATATAAACACAGGGACCAATTTGGCCAAATTGAAAACACAAAGACTAAATTGGCCGATAGAGTAAAACACAAGGACCATGTTGACATTTAAGCCTTCTAAATATAGCCTAAGGGTATATACTCGGAAAAAAAAATACAAAACACATCTTTAAAATTAGGCTAACACTGTCACTAGTACTGCACTTGTATGAAGGTTTTGGATTCGATTCTCACTAAAAGCAAATTTAAACCACATTATTGCTAGCCTATTGTGAGACTTATCCCACTCTTCACCCTTTAGTATAGATAATATCGTTTGCTCAAAAAAAAAAAAGGCTAACACATTATCATAAAAGTAAGAAAGCCAATAGACCTGGATTGATATGCATAAACTTCATGATAAATCTAATAATTGATGACAAATTAAATTGGATCTATATCTAATTATCTCGTGGTTAGGCGTGGATTTAAGATGGACCTTATTTGAAGTATAATAGTGGTAATTAAGAATGCTTGATCGTTCAATTAACTAGCTAAGACGACATAATGCAACATAGGGCACCAATTTGCAGTGTATATATAAATTGTTCTAGTTGTTATATACATACCAGCAGTACGTTAAAAAAAAAGGATCCAAAGGACTAATTAAAATCGAATTATATATATACTAATTAATTGATTCATTAGATCTTAGACTTCAAGAAGCAGAGTTACATAGAAATCAAAGGGGATTAGAAGTTGTCTAGGAATCGCCTCGATGAAATAATTGTGAATGTGATGATGTGAGTCAACTCAAGCTCAAGATAGCCTAGGCGGTATATGAATGGGTGATGCATGGTTGACATGAGGCATTTCGTGTCAATAGTACAAGGGCAAGTTGGGGTGGGGTCGGGAGGAACAAAGTGTTCGGCCGCACAGAACTCTAAAGTTTAAGAAAAGCTTTTGTTATCTAATATAAATTGCAACATTATATTTGAATATGACTGAAGAATAAAATTACATAGTTAAACACGAAAAAAATAAAAGAGAAATTCAAGACCTACACTTACCCCTTTAACAACTTTCCCATTTTTCGGAAAAAAAAAAAGAAAAAAACTTTTCCACTTTTTTTTTTATTTTTTTAACAATTTAATAATACTTTAGTGGGCCTTACAATTATAATTTAATTGATAATTTTGCACCAAAAAATGTACGGATATTCATCTTTAAGTGAAACTTTAATGTTGTACTTTTTGCAGGTTTTGTTTATTTGGTCTTTTAAGATTGAACTGATTGTTGATTATTTAGTAATGATTATTTTTGTAGCTTTCTTTACTTATTATGTAATGAAATTTGGAAACTCATAATTAGCATGAGTTTTAAAGTTTGTTTGAGTTTTAATTATTGCTCTATGGTATCAATATAATAAATATATTTTCTGTCTAATATACTGTATCCCCACTTTGCGTCTAAGAAAACCTGCGGGTGGTGTGCCCAACGAAGCAGACCTTTTCTGTTTAATGGAAGTAATTTTAATCTTTTGTGTGCTAGCGTTAAGGTAGACCTTTTCTATTTAATGGAAACCAAAATAGATGCAGAGAAAGTCCAGGTAAACTTTTATGGAAGGTTTTTTTTTATAAGATGTTTAGTTGTAGCCCTACTGGTAGGGCTGGTGGTCTTTGTTTAGTTTGGAACTCGTGCAAAGTTGTAGTTGCTGTTATCACTTCTACTTCTCGTTATTTGCATTGTTTAGTGAATGATCCTTGTTCTAATCAAGATCAGTTTTTGTACTTTTGTGTATGCTTTTCCTAAAAAACAGTTACAATTGGAATTGTGGAAGGATATTCTTAAACTAGACCCTAAGAATAAACCATGGTGTTTAATGGGGGATTTCAATAATATATTAGACATAACTGAGAAGAAAGGTGGTTGCCAAGCTACAACTTCATATATGACCAGGTTCATCAATTTTTCAAACAGAGGAAACCTTTTATCTCTAAATGCTTATGGTGTCCCTTTTACTTGGTGTAATAACCAAGTTGATATCAACAGAATTTATGAGAGACTTGATAGGCTTTAGCTAATACCAGTGGTGGATCCAGGAATCTTACCCCAAGGGGTCGCAGTGTAAAAGTTCAAATAAAAATTTAGGATGGAAAAACATATTGAAAATGAAATCATAGTACTTTCATTCATAATTCATAATGGAAACAATATTACAAACTATAATTGTCCACGACGAGGTTTCATATTTTGAAAACGAAGCATTATAGCTTCATTTTCAATACAAGCAAAAATATCTCTCTCAATATAAACAAGCAAGCTATCACTCAACCATTGATCTCCCATTTTGTTCCTAAGTGGACCCTTAACAATATTCATAACAGAAAATGCTCTCTCCACTGAAGCAGTTGCAACTGGTAAAACTAAAGACAATGAAATGAGCAAATATACATAATTGAATACTTGATGCATTCTTGTCTCCACCATTTTTTTTTGCAAGATCACCAATCCCTTCCAATTGAGAGAAATCACTACTGGAACACACATAATGAATATAAATCTCAAGTTGATCTTCAAGTGCCAAACGATCTTCATCCGAAAAGTCTTGAGGATAAAATTGAGCAAGACGAAGTAACTTTGGTTTATCAAAAGCTACAAATGAATCTTTCGGACTCAAACATGCCATACAAATAAGCAACTCGGTATTTACCTCATTAAAGCGATCCTCTAACTCCGTAATTTGCTCATCAATGACATAAATAAAGAGCTCCACACGATAATGATGACGATTTGTCTTTATTGGAGCATAACGCCTTGACCTCCCTGGAAGTATAAATGCATCTTCCATGTTAGGAACATCAATATGATGTTTTTCACAAAAAGAAGATACTTCATCAACCAATGCATCGAACCCATTATTCCTCATCCAATATAGCTTTTCCTTGCATGATTTCACTAAAGCCATTGCATTCACAATTTCTTGATCTTTCCTTTGCAATGCTTATGACAAATCATTTGTGAGTCCCAATATGACTTTCATCAAGAAAAGGTGAAACACAAACTCAAAAGTAAGTATCACTCTCATTAACGTATTTGCTTCACCCGCACTTTCATTGGGATTATCATCAATAACCATTTGAAGCACATGAACCACGGATGAAAACATAGAAATGATGCTAATCAAGGTACCATAGTGTGAGTTCCATCGTGTGTCACCGGCACGTTTGAGACTTGTTTCTTGATTTAAGCCTCGCCCCGTTATAAGACAATCATTTTCAAAAGCTATCACAAGCTCTTCTTGAAGTTGCCCTCTAAGTGAATCACGCCGCTTACAAGATACTCCAACATGATTAACCACATTATTAGCCGTTGCAAAAAAAGAGGCAATGTCTATATTATTCTTTGCTACGGCAACAAGAGCTAGTTGAAGTTGATGAGCAAAGCAATGAACATAATATGCACAAGGTTGTTCTCTCAATATCTTTGTTTTAAGGCCATTCAACTCACCTCTCATATTGCTAGCACCATCATAACCTTGTCCTCGTAGCTTGGAAATGCTCAAACCGTAGCGAGAAAACAATGTGTCAATAGCATCCTTTAGTGAACTTGAAGTAGTGTCGGTAACATGTTGGATACCCACAAATCTTTCAATTACATGCCCGTTGTCATCCACATAACGCAACACCATAGCCATTTGCTCTTTCACAGACACATCACGTGCTTCATCCACCAATATTGAAAAGAATCTATCTTTTAGACCATCCATGATAGCATCAAGTGTTTCAAGGGCACATGAATTCACAATTTCTTTTTGAATGGAAGGAGCTAGTAATTTGAGATTCCCCGGAGCATTTTCCATCACAACTTCTCTAACTTTATCATTATTATATGCAAGAAATTGCAATAACTCCAAGTAATTTCCCCTATTGCTTGAAGTGGCACTTTCATCATGGCCACGAAAAGGAAGACCTTGTCGCAATAAAAACTTAGTGCACTTGATTGAAGCAATCAAGCATGTGCGATAAGCCTTACGAGCTTGGTCAGAGTGTTTGCTCACTGCCGTTTCAATATGTGTAGCTTGATTCATCAAATTTGTAGCAGCTTCTCTAGCCTTATTATGAACACTCCCAACCGGTCCAACATGCATCTTAAATCTTTCTCTCCCTTTCTTCCAATTCTTAAATCCATCTCCAGTGAAAGCTTCACTACCCACTTGTTCAAAATTGGTTTTAAAGAGATAGCAATAGAGACAAAATGCCGCATCTTTAGATACACTATACTCCAACCAATCAAACTCATCAAACCATTGGGGAATGAAGCGTCGATTAATTCCCGACATATTAGTTATTGGGAAATTATGACCTCTAGGTTGACAAGGTCCTTTTTGTAGATATAATCTTCAGACTTTATCTCTCATATTAGCGTCATAATCTATTATTCGAGTTCTTAATCCAGGATCCGCTTGAAGATTACCCAAAACATCATCTAACTGACTTTGTCTTGAACTTGGAGTTCTTGAACTACCGACAGTATTTGAACTATCAACATTATTCGAACTACCCGAACCCGATGATGACTTTCTCTTAAAAAACCGTTCCATAATAATGCTACATATACAAAATATTCAAAATAAATACTCACAATATAAACAAACCATAAATATAATCAAAATAAATATGAATTGGATTTCAATTAAATTAAATATCTCATCTTGCATTCTACATATACAAAATAATGAAAATAAAAACTCACAATATAAACAAACCATCAATATAATCAAAATAAATATGAATTGAATTTCAATTAAATTAAATATATTCTACATATACAAAATATTCAAAATAAATACTCACAATATAAACAAACCATAAACATAATCAAAATAAATATGAATTGGATTTCAATTAAATTAAATATCTCATCTTGCATTCTACATATACAAAATAATGAAAATAAAAAATCACAATATAAACAAACCATCAATATAATCAAAATAAATACTCACAATATAAACAAAGGGAGGAGATGGAGTTGGAGCCGCTAGCAGGGGAGTAGCAAGGGAGGAGATGGAGTTGAGGGTTTGGGGGCAGCAGCAGCAAGGGAGGAGAGGAGTTGAGGGTTTGGGGGGATTGAGTTAGGGTTGGAGGAAAAGAAATTGGGGCTTTTGATTGTATAGAAGTCGGGTAGGAAGGCTGGGATTGGGGGGGGACACGGTGGGAATTTCTTTTTTTTTTTTGTTTGTTCGGCCTGGCCCAAAACGACGCCGTTTTGGCCAGGTCATTTAAAAAAATTTCCTGGGCCAAAACGACGCCGTTTTGCCCGTCTGTTTTGAAAAAAAAGAAGCGCGCGCGAGCGCTGCTTCTTCTTCCTCTTCCTGCCGAGTCTTGGTTCAGGATTTTTGTCGAACAATTGGCGTGCGAGTCCGACCCCGACGACCCCGACGACCCCAGCTCCAAGAGGTCGCATATGGGAGCTTCAAGGTTGTTTCCATGGTTTCCAAGGGGTCGTGCGACCCCGACGACCCCACTGTGGATCCGCCACTGGCTAATACATATTGGTTAAATGAGAACTCGAACTATAACCTACATAACTACCGAATTTATGGGTCTGACCATGGACCTATTCTCTTAACCTACAACTTAAAAAATTGTTATAAGAATAGATTTGAAGGCTGAAGCTATGCGATTTCTTCATCCTGATTTTAAGGATTTTGTTAAAGAATGCCTGGTGGTGAAATGGAGTGTTTGGCCCTATTGAAACTTTTAAGGCATGTGTTGGGACTTTTAAATATATGGTTAAGGTTTGGAATAAAACAACTTTGGTAATTTAAGGGAATGTAAGAAAAAAATCCTTGGAGACCTTACTTTGGTGCAAGAAACCATCATGAAAAACCAAAATGTTGATTCAGAGATTGGTTTAGAATTAAAGCTTAGTGAGGAACTTAATTCAATTCTAAGACAAGAAGAAGTCATGTGGGCGCAGAAAGCTAAAGTCAATTGGCTGCAATTAGGTGATAATAACACAAGGTATTTCCAAATGCTGGCAACTGTTCGAAAAAAAAAAGAGAAATGAAATTAGAAAGATTAAGGATAGTTGTGGGTTTTGTTGGAATGAGGGTGAGGGTCTAGAACAAGTTTTTGTGCATGACTTTAAACTGCACTTTTCTTGTGATAGTCCCCCTGTTCTCATAGATATCTCTTCAATTGCAGATATTATTGATCCTTGTATTCACAACCATCACAATGAACTTTTACTCAAGCCTGTTGAAGATATAGAAATTTGGGATGTAGTTAAAAGTATTGGTGCGTTGAAAGCACCAGGTCCTGATGGAATTGGTGCAAGTTTTTTTCATGAATACTAAGATACAATCAAAGATTCGGTGAGTGCTATGGTTAAGAACTTCTTTGAAAATAGTACTACCTTGAGCCTTATTAATCATATCAACATTGCCCTCATCCCAAAAGTGGAAAATCCAGAGGTGGTAAGTAATTATAGACCAATTAGTCTTTGGAATGTGAGCTATAAAATAATCACGAAAATCATCATTAAACGGTTAAAGCCACTTCTCGACTATTGCATATCTGGAAACCAAGGGGCCTTTGCTCCGGGACGTTCTATTCATGATAATATTTTGATTGTGCATGAAATGTTTTCTAGTTTTAAAGGTAAGAAAGGACGGATTGGAACAATAGGAATAAAGCTGGATTTAGAAAAAGCATATGATTATCTTAATTGGGAGTATATCATGTATGTGCTTCTTAGATTTGATTATGCGGAAAGATGGGTGAGTTTAATTATGGAATGCATTACTTCAACTTCCTTCTCGGTTTTGATTAATGGTTCTACTCATGGTTACTTTTATCCTAAGGCCATCTTTAACCGAAGGGTCCAGAGGGCCAGAGGGTCGAAAATAACCCTAAAACTGTCTCCAACCGAGGGCTAGGCCAGAGGGCTCTGGAATCTGGGAGGGCCCCACGGGATCGGAGAGGGCTGGAAGGCTGGAGGGCTGGCTGCTTTCGGCCAGCCAGCCAGCCCTGGGCTGGCTATTTTTTTTTTTTAATGTTTTCCTATTGCTGTCGGTTATAACCGACAGCATTAAAGAAGAATTTTTAATACTGTCGGTTATAACCGACAATAATAGTTATTCAAAGGCAAAATTTTTATTTTTAATTACTATTAGTGTCGGTTATAACCGACACTAATAGTTTGAATTTTTTTTAATATAACGGCTAGTAGCCGTTGTATTAACTTTTTTTTTATATATATATATGAATTTAAACTTCTTTTTTCCCTTTTTTTTCCTTTTCATATGAATCAAATTTTGTTTCATATTTTTTTTCAATTCTATTTTACAAAATTTGTTTCAATTTTTTTTTAAATTCTATTTTTTTTCCTATAACTTCTATTTTACAAAATTTGTTTCATATTTTTTTTTAAATTCCATTTTTTTCCTATAACTTCTATTTCACAAAATTTGTTTCAATTTTTTTTAAATTCTATTTTTTTTTCCTATAACTTCTATTTTACAAAATTTGATTCATATATATTTTTTTTTCATATAACTTCTATTTTACAAAATTTGTTTCATATTTTTTTAAATTCCATTTTTTTTCCTATAACTTCTATTTCACAAAATTTGTTTCATATTTTTTTTCAATTCTATTTTTTTCCTATAACTTCCTAGGCCATTTATACAACATTAAATTAAATTAAGTAACATGAAACAACATTAAACAATATGAAACAACATTAAATAACATTAACCAACATACAAATTATACAACATAAAAAAACATTTAGCCGTTAGATTTGAATTTAAATTGTAGTTTTTAAATAATAAATTATGTTTGGCCCTCGGTTGGAGACAGTTTTTTGTGACAGTGCTAAAACGAGCCCTCTGGCCCTTTGGCCCTCGGTTGGAGACGGAGGCCAATATGGCCATGTACTGTTCATTAAAATATTAATATCTTGGGGAATCTTGGAGGGCCAGAGGGCTAAAACGAGCCCTCTGGCCAGCCTTCGGTTAGAGATGGCCTAAGAATGGAATTAGGCAAGGGGATCCTTTATCACCTTATATTTTCATTCTTTGTATGGAACCGTTGATTAGACATTTTAATGAAATGGCTACTACCTCTAAATCGCATGTTGGTATTTTGTCCTCTCCTGGTGGATTTAGAATATTAAATCTAGTTTTTGTAGACGATTGTTTGTTATTTGCTAGGGCAACTACAAAAGGTGCTAGGAATGTACTTCATGTTCTTAATATGTTTGCCAAAGCTTCAGGTCAAAAGGTAAATTTCCACAAATCCTCGCTTTATTTTTCAGAAAATACTAATGCTCAAACTAGAAATGCTATTGTGAATGTTTTACATATTCAACATAAAACTACCATTGGCAAATATCTGGGCATTCATAATATTGTGTTTTGGAAAGATCCAGTGAATTAATGTGAATTAATCAAAAGAGTCAAGCAAAAGCTTGTTGGGTGGAAGGCTAATACTCTCTCTAAGGCATGAAGACTAACCTTCATTAAGTCCAACTTATCTAGTATGCCGAACCATATCATAACTTGCTTTAAATGTCCTACTCGAGTAACTAAGAACTTAAACAAGGAGTGTAGAGACTTCTTTTGGGGGAGAGATAGGAAGTTAAAACCTATGGCTTGGAAAAGAATGTGTACTTCTAAGGATCCACAAGGGGGGTGGGGGGGGGGGGGTTCGGCATAAGAAGAGTGGATCATTTCAATAATGCATACTTGTCTAAGTTAGGGTAGAAAGTTTTGAAGGATGAAAACAATTGGTGGGTGCAAATTGTTAAAAGAAAGTACTTAAAGAAAAATGATTTTTTTAGTTGCAAAGTCAAGCAGAACCACTCTTTGGCCTGGAAAGAGATTTTGAATAGTAGACATGTTATTCACAAGGGAATTAGATGGGTTGTGGGTAATGGTGAGGATATTCTTTTTTGGACCCATCATTGGGTTTTTCCTTATCCATTGTTCAGCTAATTCCTGAAAATTAATGACAGAACATAAATTGGGACACTAAAGTGAGTGATTTTATTGATAGTAAAAGTTAGGATAGAGTTCGTCTCTCCCAAGTGTTGGACCTGGATGTTGTGAGGAAAATTTGTCTGGTGCCTATTTCCCTTCAAAATAAAAGGGACAATTTCGTGTGGGAACACTCCTCTAATGGTGAGTTCTCAATCAAGTCGGTGACTTGGAATCAAAGTAATAATAATCCAGAAGTTAAAAGGCAGAAGCTCCTTAAGAAGATATGGAAGTTAATGATACCTCTGAAGGTAAAAAATTTTGCATGACTTTTTACTCATGAAAAACTGCATACAGGATGAGATTGAGTAAATTTATTCAAAATATTGACAAATTGTGCCCTATGTGTGGCAATGAGGATGAGACTCAAAATCACATTTTTCTTAATTGCGAGCATGTTAAAGAAATGTGGAACCTCTCTCTGGTAAGTCCTTGGAAGAATAATTTGACTCAGTTTAATAATGTGTTAGATTGGATGGAACTAATTGACAATGTTGAATGCAATGATTTGAGTGATCTTAGTAAAGCGATTTTGAATTGTTGGCAAATATGGAATGATAGAAATAATAAAGTTTTTAGAAGTATGATTCCTAATCCGACTAGGAGTGTCTCCATTGCCGCAAGTGTAGGCTTATCTTTTTTTAAGGTTAGTAGTAAGAAGATCTCTAGGGATGATCCTTGCCACCAACACCCCATTTGTTGGCATCCTCCTCCCTATGGCTATGTGAAATTAATCTTTGATGGGTCGATTAGTTTAGATCGTTCTGCAACTGCTTTTGTTCTTAGAAATGAGGAAGGGCAACCTGTTGGTGGGCATTGAACCTTGATGGTACCACCATTTCGATTGTGGAGGCCGTTGCTTTAAAGGAAGGGCTTTTTTCGCTAGGCAAACATGTGTGAAGAAACTGATGGTGGAAGGGGATTCTAAGCTTGTTATCCAAGTGGTGCAAGATGTTTGGATCCCCCTGGCCTCTTAAGACTATCATAGAGGACATCAAATGGTTGACTTCTAAATTTCAACATATCATTTAGAAGCATATTTATAGGGAGGCTAATTTCGTGGCAGACGCATTAGCTAATGTGGGCCTCACTGTTGCCAACCCATATTTTTTGGGATTTTTGTCTTCTGAATTCGGCTATGGAGTCTTTTAATTTTGATTGTATGGGAAATGATTGTATTAGAGGTTTTAAGCTTTAATAAATTTCTTCTTCATAAAAAATAAAAAAAATATAATAAATATTGTAAAAAAAATTAAAATTGGAAGACTATCTTAACTTGCGAAATTTCAAAGACGGCCGTTTCTTAATTGTTACCACATATTCTACTTTTGTTATTGGGTTAGCCATACACTTTACATGTTTCTAACGATTCATATGACATCATCAAATAATACAAGTCTTGGATAAGAATATACAATGCACTAGAACGCCCTTGTTGGCGATCCTTGCATTAAATGAACGGAATGTCACCATGTAGATTTACCTATGCCATACAAGTCCCTTCTTAAGATAAGGGGGCAAATGGATCTATTTCGAGAGAAATATTAGAGAGATGAGGTTATATCATCTCCTTAATAAAGATGAAATCAACTTGCACTGTGAGCCCTATTTTTATTTCGAAAATAATGTAATGTGGTCCACCAAAATATAATCCCTCTAACATTTGCAGCTTGCACGACTATTTTTTTTCAAATATGTATTTTTCTAGTGGAGGAAAGAGGCAAACCATATCACTCTAAAACAGTCTCGAGAGCGAACCGATTTTCATCGGCAAAATTTGAAAACGATCGCTGTATTACAAGCATCCACAAATTCTCAACCCTCAAGCAAGAAGCTGCTCCAAGTGTCGCCTTCGACAAAACATGAATAAACTAATCGGTAGTGACATGCTGTATATAAATAAGAAAAAACTATTCTCCCGCATTTGTGAACAGCTCGGTTCAACTTCTACTTCCACAGGCAACAGCTTCTTCCTCCACACTGTTGTAAAACAAGCTCAATTTACTTATCGCAACAGCCTCTCCAAATAGTGATGTTCTTGTTGATTTCAATATACGAACTTCAACATAATCACCCACTACGGGATTCCTTTCCTCATTTGAACCAGCATCTCGATGTGGTAACAGCACGTTAACAAAAGAAACTCTATGACCTCTATCACTTTTGCCCATGAGTTCTGTATCTGGAGCTTTCTTATTAGGTCCTTCTACTAAGACAAGTTGGGTAGTTCCCACCTGTGAGTCGTAGCACTGACCTGTGCTCTTATGGAAAGCCTTGATAAGTTCCGCCAGCCTCCTCTGCTTCACATCCTCTGGAACATCATCATCGTAGTTTCTATTTGCATGGGTTTTATCCCTCATGCTATATGCAAAAATGTAAGCCATATCGTAGCCAACAGCCTTTACAAGGCTCAGTGTGTCGTCATGGTCCTCCTCTGTTTCCCCACAAAACCCTGTAATAAGGAACAAACATGTCAGTAGGGAATACAATACGTTTAAAGAGAAACGAGATATTGTAAGCTTCCAATTATCTGGTAAAGGGGCATAAGAACATTCTTGAGCAAAGAAGGCATGCTAATAAATACATGTGGAAAATTAATATGAAACAACAATTCTGCTTTTCGGTTCAGATTTAAAATCCAGATAACAAACTGAAAATATATAACAACTTTATGTAAGGACATTGAAAAAGTGAGAATGCGATGCAATTCCCGAATTTACGCAGTAAACTAAAAAAAAAAAAAAAAAAAAAGTAGCATAATCTTGCGAAAACTAAAAACAACCGACATGAAATTAGGACAAACGTAATCAACAGGTTTGTGGGTAGGATTCATCGGTTGCGGATAGATGAGTAGCTCAGAACTCTGAAATTTAGTTTAACAAACATGAACCCACAGTTAAACATCAAAAGGAAAAGAGGAATGCACAACTCTAAACTGAGGAC
The DNA here is from genome assembly GCF_042453785.1 of Malus domestica. Lineage (NCBI taxonomy): Eukaryota > Viridiplantae > Streptophyta > Magnoliopsida > Rosales > Rosaceae > Malus > Malus domestica. The sequence continues at coordinate 11,114,872 of NC_091662.1, forward strand.
GAAGGATCAATTAACCAATCTCATGCTTTGGCAGCCTTCTCAAATAAAAAAATCGAAGTTGATCATAAAATTCTGGTATCTCTAACAACCTTTGAAGAGAGAAACTAGATATTTCAAGTAAAACCTCCTTCCAAGAATATTTGATCACTACTATTACCTTGTACAAGATTTCCACTGGGTACCACAAATCAACATACAGAAATATGGTGAAGACGGAAAAACAGAAGCTAAGTTCCTTCTCACCAAAAGTTGATTGCAAGTTTTATAAGCAAGATTACCAGAATGTATAGAATATTGATAAGAACACTTACCGCATATGAAATCACTGCTGATGCCCACATCTGGAATAATTCTCCGTATCTTTTGCACAAGATCTAAGTATGCCTCACGGGTATAGCCACGACGCATTCTTTCTAGCACAGTGCTACTCCCACTTTGTGCAGGCAAATGGATACTTCTGCAGATATTAGGTCTGTCTCGCATTAAATACAGCAACTCATCAGGGAAATCTTTAGGGTGTGGGGATGTGTATCGAAATCTCATCTCTGGAAATTCTGTGGACAGTCGATCCAAGAGATCAGCAAAACGTGAACCAACTTTTTTCACCTTGCACATGCTGGAGAAGCCTTCGCTGTATCTCCAATTAGTTCCTGCTTCAACTTCCTTTTCATTCTCAGAGGCATCATTGTAGCTGTTTACATTCTGGCCTAGCAGTGTTACCTCTTTCACGCCTTCTTCCCAAAGCTCTCCCACCTCCCGCACAATAGATTCCACAGAACGCGAGCGCTCTCTGCCTCTAGTGAAAGGAACAATACAAAATGAGCACATATTGTTACATCCCCTCATAACAGAAACAAAAGCACTAATTGAATTTTTGGAGATTCGAACTGGGCTAATATCAGCATAAGTCTCTTCCAGCGAAAGAAGAGTATTGATTCCTTTCTGACCATAGTCCACATCTTCTAATAATCTCGGCAAGTCTCTGTACGCATCAGGCCCACAAACCACATCAACCATTTTGTCTGAATCGAGTATCTGGTCCTTTAACCTCTCCGCCATACATCCCAAAACTACAACTTTTGGAGGACGTTTGGACTGCGACCTCCCTATTTTAACATTGTCCTTCCATTCCCTCTTAAGAAACCAAAAATAATTAAGCCGCTGCCACACCTTCTGTTCCGCATTGTCCCTGATAGCGCAGGTGTTAATAAAAATAACCTCTGCATTCTCAGGGACATCAACGACTTCACTATACCCAGCATTCTTCATAATAGACAGAACAATCTCCATGTCATTAATATTCATTTGACACCCATAAGTCTCGTGATAGATACGTCCTATCGGAGCAACTTCAGTAGCAGTCAAATTCACATCCCTACACATAAAAAACAGGAAGAAAAATATAAAACCAAAGCTAAGCATGGGATACAGTCTGCACAATATGAAATCCGGGTGTAAGAACATCGAAAGACGTTGATCAAGAGTTGTTGGATTGTCCTTTTATGTTCAACTTTCGTCTATGATCTATCCGGAAAATTTCTCCTACAAACATGGCAAAACATCACAGTAACATTTTGGACCATATGCACTAGCATTGCTCAGATAAAAATTTCAACTTGAACTTGCATCTCTTATAACTCAACAGCCAGCTAATTTTGGATGTTTAAAAAAGCTGCTTCTGTTCGGTCGGTTATACAACAAAGGTCATTACTTTAAACCTTTCCTGAGACAACCCAATTCGAATTATAGCATAATTTCCCCAAAAACTAACAAAATACATTAAAACTAAAAGAATTTACACTGTGTGTGGGTTTGAAGCGTGGACTCACTGGGGCTGAGCTTCAGCACCGGCGAGAGCAGCTTGAGCGACAAAGTGGCGGAGGCTGGGGCCACCGGACTGGCCGGAGAGAGAAGAAGTGTTGGGGCTAAAATTCGAGAAGCTTCTGGAGCTACTGCGGCCAAGACTCCTCCTTTGTGGCCGAGGCTGCAGCTGCTGGCGGCGGTGGTAGCATCGGGAACGGGACTTCTCCGGTCCCCAATTGAGGAACCCGAGAGTGAAGCAGGACGGCCTCTGGAACTTCAGGCGCAGCGCGCAGTGTGGGTTGTTCAGGATCGAGGACAGGGACGACGAGAGCGACGTCGCCATCGGTGAGATTGTGTTCGCGCTTCTCAGCTTCTCTACGTCAGAGAGAGTTGGATAGGGGTAACGATTTACGACTATCAGGAAAGAAACCCGGTAATAGTGTGAGAGACGACATGTCGTTTTTATTTGGGCCGGCCCAATAACGCTTCTCACTAATGTTAACTATGGGAAAATAACACAAATGGCACCTGAACTTTTCGGTTTTCGTGCAATTACCATATGAACTAAATCCTTTTACAATTAAACATTCAAACTCCTTCTTCTGTTATTATTTGCCATCCAAACTTCTGAAAGGAATGCTCCCCGGATCCCTTCCAGCTAAGCTTTCTTATCAAACAATCTGAATCTTTAAAATTTGATCCAACAGCTAAAGACAATGGCTCACTTTAAAAATTATAATAACTTTAGCCGTTGAATCAAATTTTAAGGGTCTGGATTATTTGATGAGAATGATTAGATTGAAGGGATCCGAAGAAGATCCCTTTCCTCAAACTTCTAGCTTTAAAAGAAAAGTCAACTATTTTCATTTCATTTATACTAAATCTCGTCGAATATCTGACATGAATGTGGACATTGATCAAGAGAAACGATGACAATGACGTTAAAAAGTTGTATTCGTTATAATATAGATAATAAAAGTTATTAATTATGGCAAACTTGACACGTTTAAACACCACACGATTCTAAAATCGCACGGTTTAAAACATGATACGATTTCATGGTTACTCTTAGGAATCAACGGTTATGATGAGGAGAGGAAAAGAATACTTGTAGAGGATGTTAAGAATGTTGACTTTCCAAGAATATAATCAGACATTGGAAGATTGATTTCCCAATGGACAAATTATCCGGGAACATTTCCATTAATCAAGGCAGGAATATGCTAACCGTAATTATGTCCATAACTTAGAGGAAAAGCCAACTGATGACTTTACAAATTGGTTTTCTTTACTTGGTAGAAATATTCAAAGATACTGGTCCTTTGGGGTGTTATTAGGAATTGGATCCACTCTGGATTTTAATGTCTGGAGCCTAAAGATCAATCCATCTGGGCAGCTGATTGGTGTGTAAAATAAATCAGAGTTGTTGGTTGTGTGTGGTAGGCTAAGAAAATGAGTTAATTAAGATTATTGGATTCAATTTGTGTGACCCATATTAGTTGATCCTTATGCTCCGGACATTAAGGTCCGGAGCGGATCCAATTCCGTTATATTATATTATTTTAGTGGTAAGGTATTCAGTTTTTATTTGTGCGTCTGAAATTCGAAATCTTTTATCTTCTAAATTATTGTAATAGTTTTGAACTCTTTCATCTCTCATAATATATTAATTGGATATGTTGAAGGATTCCGCACGTTTTACCTAACCTACTCTTACCGACCGTTAGAACTGCGCTAATACGAGTGGCTTAAAGAAACTAAAAGCAGTTATCGAGCATAAAGTTGCCTCAGCTGCCATTTAGTTTTGATTCGGTTTTTACTTCGGCCGACCATGCAGACTCATCGTTACAACAATAGTTTAAAAACCTTAATATTAAAAGAGGTTCAAAGCTCGAACCTTCCAACCGCTGACAATATAGTGGAAGGATCAAATTCTTTACGAAAGTCACTTAAATATTCAACCTAATCCACCTAGTTGGGAAAGTGGAACCTTAGTTCAAAGGTGCAAACTGCCTTTCGGCTTTCACTTTCTGGAGCTCTTCTTTCCAAGCAGTGGCCGACGCATATACTGAAAAAAAAAATAATGAAGGCAAAGTGCTTTTCTTCTCTACTGACGGAAAGTGAAGGCAAATAGAAGGTTCCTACACAAGCATGAACCTATCAAGATGCATAGATTAAGAAGGCATTTACCACTTAGCACTACAATGTCGGATAATTGTTTTAATTTGTAGTGATAAGTTACATGTTGAATTTTTGTAAATAAGTTCAATACTAAGTTATTATAGCTTATTTGTTTTGTGTCTTAACTCAGGTCTCTTACATTTTAGTGTAATTTTATCATTAGAGCATAACAAGGAAGTGTTTGCACTAGCTGTTGTGAATTAAGTTAGTTACCTTTGTATATCCGCTCCTTTGCACTAGAGAATCTTGTGTACAAATGGCGCTCTCAATGTATATAAAACAAAATAAGGAAAACTAATGAAGTGGCTTGAAAAGTTTTAGTTTTAATTAAAAATCATGTTATAAATTTTGTTTAATGATTAGTACAAGGCACATATTAAAGTAGTCCAAGTAAAAATGGCCTAACTATAATAAATTATGATTTGTCGATTTTACCCCTAACTTTTTTAGGTTGAGTTCCAGATTTTCGTCGTTAATGGAGTTCATTGTTGTTTTGCAGACCTTCTTCTTTTTCTTTGAAACAAAATTATAGATCCTCATGCTATTTAATTTATATTTTGTATTATTTCGTTGAAACGTGATTGTCGTTATTATTCATAAAGTATTCGAAGTACTGTTTTTCAATTTTTCTTCGTTAGTGGAGTTCATCGTTTGTTTATTCAGAAAATAAATTTGAGATCTGCAGGTTATTCAATAATAACGACGGGTCACTGTTTCTGGACTGTAAAAATAAACTGTTTCTGGATCCAAATGAAATAGACACACTGTTTCTTAAATGTAAGCTAGAAAAGAAATAGTGAAATTCATTGTATTTGGATTCAAAGCAAAATAAGTATCTTGTTTCTTAAATATAATCAATTGATGCATGAAAAGAAACAATCAAAGGTTAAAACATAGATTGTTTCAAGAATCTAAGTCACTGTTTCTGGATTTTGGATACAATGTTTGTTTGTGCATAAAAACAAACAAACATTGTATCTGTTTTTTTTTTTTATAGAAACAGTGTTATGTTTTGGGTTCTCCAGAAACAGTTTTATGTTTTGGTTTTTTTTTTTCTTTCCTATTTACAGACGCCTGACATGTACGTACATCAACGGGACCGTAGGTCCTTATTGGATCTGATTGGAATATAATACTAGCACTATAAATTGTTTGTGGTGCAGATAAGAGGATGAGGATGAGGACGATGACGAGGAAAAGGAGGATAAGGGCACGAAAAAGGTAGACAATAGTTTTGGATGGTTTTTTATTAAACTTTGAGTCATTTTGGTTAAATAACTTTTTAGGATAGTTTTTTATTAAATATTTGTTGGTCCAAACCCTTTTCATTAAAGCTCCCAACAAAATAAGTTTTTGCGTTTATTTTTATTCATTTTATATCTAGTGGAATTTTACGGTAAGCTCACATAACGATTTGTCATAATAATTACCTATCAAACTTATCGAACTGAATTTGAAGTCTATTCTTTCAACAAGTAAAGAAGGTTAAAACAAGGTTTTTTAGCCAAAACAGTTATTGAGATTGACATAACTTTTCATTTTGGTCACTGAGATTTAAAATCGATACAATTGATTTTTGAGTTTATCTACCGTTAATCATTTTGATCATTCTGTAAACGAAAAATCTCTGTTAAATAAGGAGAAATGACCAAAATATCCTCAATTTTTGTCAAATCATTTTGGCCTATTGTTTATTAAATTAAGGGTATTTTTGTCATATTGTTTGTTCTTTAATATAAAATTTTCACGGAATGACCAAAATAATTGATGATGTACAAACTCAGGAAATACTTGTATCGATTTTAAATCTCAAAATCTAAAGTGAGAAGTTATGCTAATATTAAAGACTATTTTTGCTTCCAAAAAAAAATAAAAAGACCATTTTAGATAAAATGCCAAACAACAATTGGTAGGATCTGAAGTGTCCAAACACTTGAAAAAGTCCGACAACCACCATGACAAAGTCAAAAATAAAAAAACCAAAGAGAGAGGGACGGTGTGATGGTAGACCAAAGAGGCGACGACGTCGTCTACCGAGGCAGCACCTTGGCAAAGATAAAGAATAAAGAAAATATAAAAATAAAGAAAATGGATATGGTGGGGAGCACCCAATACCAGTTGTGAAATCAACCGTGCCCTCCCCCTCCTCTCCCTTTTGTCCCTTTCCCCCTCTCCCTCTCTCGTCAACACCTCCTCCATCCTCACATTCTCTCTCTAAAACTCTCTCTCGACCAATTTCCTTTCCGGAGAAAAGCATGACCAGCTCCTCCGCCTCTGGCCGCAAGGTTTGCCCTAATTTCACACCCAGTCACTTTTTCCGTGCAATTTCTGTTTCTGGGTTTTGATCTTTTTATTGGGTTTTGATTGTTGATTTTGTTGGGTTTTGGAATTTGTAGACTTTGAGTAAGATCGCTTGCAATCGGCTCCAGAAAGAGCTTCTGGAGTGGCAGGTCAATCCTCCGGTGGGCTTCAAGCACAAAGTCACCGATAATCTCCAAAGGTCTTCTCTTTTTTTTCTTCTGCTCTCTGTTTGTTTCTCGAGAAAAGATAATTCATTGGAATTGGAGGAAGAGGAGAATTCAGAATTTACATAATCTTACACTTATTGGGTTTTCAGTTTAAATTACCCCTTTTTGAATTTTTTGTTTAGGGAAATTGAAATCCAACTGTTTAGGGTTTATGATGTGTATTTTTGTCCTTCAATGTTCGTGCTTTTCGGCTTTAGTTAAGTTGGTTCAATTTTAATTGTTGTGTTTTGGTATTTGTGATCCAAAAGGTGGGTGATTGAAGTCAATGGTGCTCCTGGAACTCTCTATTCTAATGAGACCTTTCAGCTTCAGGTTGATTTTCCTGAGCATTACCCGATGGAAGCCCCGCAGGTCTGTGCAAATTCATTAGATTGTGTGATATGACTTTGCTTCAAGATATATGTTACGAACGATATTGTGTTGGGTAGATTTTGATTTTCATGAAGCACTTAACCGGTTTTGGGTCTGTATACTTGTGGCTGGTTTGAACAGGTTATATTTGTCCCTCCAGCTCCACTACATCCTCATATTTATAGCAACGGTCATATTTGTTTAGGTAATTTATGGGTTTCAGTTAAGCGTTTGATATCTGATTTGTATTTAGTTACAGCACGAAAATGTTTCTTTTGCTTGATTTGCTGCATTTGCTCATTTGTTGAAACCTGAAAGTGATACTTGTCTTTATAATGGGCTCACGTCTTCCTTTGTTGCTTCTTCTTGCTTCTTCTTGCTTCTTCTTTCTTTTAACACACAATTTTATTATCATTGCTTAAAACATGTGGTAAGTGTTGCCTGAAAGTATTGTGCTTTTATCTCAATCTCTTGCTGAAAAGATGTAGTTTTCAGCTAGCTGATACAAATTTTGTTTGAGATAATAAGGCCTTCACTCCTTTATCAGCTATTGTGATGACTTTCAAGACCCTATCACAAACAGGGAGGAATAAACTGAGGAAAAGAGAGGAAAAAGTGGGGTGGGGGTTGCCTAGTAAAGCTGGCCTTGGAAATCCTACTGAATGTGATTTATGTTGTCTGTCGACTAAGCTAAATTTATCTTTACTGGAGATTTGAATAATTGCTAGATATTAGATGCTAAACTGGGGACGCTATACCGCTTAACAACAGATTTAGGTTGTCATTACTTACTGTGTGCTGTATCAAACAATATCTTGATCCATCATGAATCCACTGACTGAATTTTAGTTATACTGTATTAGAACAATATATTGTTTCATTTTACTCTCACGGCCTCATATTATGTGATCTATGGTTGATATGGGATTTTGTAGATATTTTGTATGATTCATGGTCACCAGCCATGACTGTTAGTTCCATCTGTATTAGCATTCTCTCCATGCTATCAAGCTCGACCGTGAAGGTTTGTGTTCCACTTCAATTTTTTCATCTTTGGTGATTTCAGTTCTTTTAACTATCAAGCCTAGATCATGTCCCATCAATTTATTCTGCTAAAACTTTCAAACGAGGAAATGACCGATCATTAATTTGTGAAAGATGGACATTCCCTTGTTGATTATCAATTCAATGGTATAGTAGATTCTAAATGTGTTGGGGATGTATATCTGAAGCCCTTTTGTATATGCCTGCAGCAACGCCCAGAAGATAATGACCGGTATGTAAAGAACTGTAGAAATGGCAGATCTCCCAAGGAGACGAGGTGGTGGTTCCATGACGATAAAGTGTAAAAACCATGCACTGTCTTCCTGTTCAAAGGAGGACGAAGACGAGAGAAAAAAGGCAATGATAAAAACTGGGAGTTGTTCCAATTGCTCAGTAACTCTTATAAATTGACAATGCTCGGTACTTGTAAAGCAAAGGGAACAATTTGTGTTTCTATCGATTCGTAAGGAACAAACTGAGGTCAGAAGTTGCTATAAGCTTATGATTTAAGTCCCTTTTCTTCCCAAGTGCTCACCTCCTGTAAGGGAAGTGAGTGCCTGGCTTTTAAAATTTTCGTATATCTTCATCCGTGCAATGCGATTTTCAAGATATAACATTGAAAAAAAGGCATCCAATTTTTCAAATCTAGTGCACGTATGTAAAACTTATCTGTAAACATGACAGCTTCACCAAGTATGTGTTCATGTTGAGTGATTACGTACCGGCAAGCTCAAATGAATGATATCAATTCTAAGAAAATTGTCCCAAACAATTAAGTATTTTAGTTCATCTTTATTTATGACATTGCATATTTTGGTAGTAAGTAAACACGAGTTTTTTTTAACACGGTACAAAAAAATTATAACATCACGATGTGGAGTTCATTTCTATATATGACTGCCCAAGTTGGGATAGAAAATTTTATGAAGGCTTACATCATACAACAATATGAATTGTTAGTCCCTGGTTTCCTAGTTGTTACTTTCATTGAATTGATATACGGCACATCTCCAATTCTTGGTTAAATATGAATTGTTAGTCCCTGGTTTCCTAGTTGTTACTTTCATTGAATTGATATACGGCACATCTCCAATTCTTGGTTAAAACTTAAAATTTTAGGCTTTAAATTAGCTTCTTCAAATGTCTGATCTTGTGCTTGTGTATGTTAGGCTTTGATAAATCTAGCCCCGATTTTGAGAGAATTAACTTAAAAGTCCACATAAAATCTGTAGAAGAAATTGGAACAACAAGACTAATCTAGCTTAGATTTCAAGAGAATTCACTTAAAAGTCGACATGGAATCTGTAGAAGAAATTGGAACAACAAAACGATATTTTCATTTTCTGTGGATGATTCCAAAATATCACTAAGTTGATGATGTTATTTGGAGATATAGTTTGTGCATGATAACACTCCATTTAAAATTTCACAGAATTTTATTCCAATACACCCCTAAGCCTATTTCAAAATGAAACTAAACATATTACTTTAATTCCCTCAAATATCTTACCCGAGAATCTGAACTAAATCTACGACTCAAATATTTTCAAAAATCAAAATTTTTTGTTTGAAAACTTTGTTCTTGTGCATTTGTGGTTAACTATCACGTTAAAATTTCACACAAAAAAGATAAAATTCATGCAAAAAGAAATGAAAGTCGTGTTCATAACAAACTAATTTACTTTCACGTAGTTAGCATGAAATGTAGTGCGCAGTGTAATTTTTGAGGGTAATGAAATATGATAAAAATAATTTCTTCCAATGTAACACAAAGAGAGCGAAAATCCCAATCGTCTTACGGTTCTGGTTTATTTTTCTGGGTAACTCTGGAAGTGAAATTCTATGAATCTCTTTCGTCTTTCAAGGTTTACAATTTGTCTTGAATATGCAAGACTTCGGGGAAAGTTGTTCAATTTAGCACACATTGAGCACAATGCCTTCCAACAACTCGAGAAACGCATCAAACAGTAGCTCCTAGTTGGCTCTCTACCATGATCCTTCAGCGCCCAATGTTGGATTCTCGAACGCAGAGAAACCCCAGAATGTCTTCAAAGAGTAGGGCTGAGAAATTGTTACGCCTTCTTCGGTGATTTTAGCTATCTGCAATTACCAAGTTTAAAATGTGTCATCTTACTGGTACCGATGCATGTTCAAGGGTGACAATAAATTAGTAGGAAGTCCTCAATTTACCAAGGATACTAATTTTTGAACGCAAAGACTTTCCCACCACAGCTATAATCATTTCGAAAAGTGTAAGAAAGTGTGGATATGTGTAGAAATAAAACAATTGTATACTTCCTACCTCAATCTAGAACACTTCCTACGCTAAAAAATGAGCGCAGACAAGGAGGAAGCATACCCCTAGTACTGTAGATTGTCTCACATAACTACAGAATGACAAATCTTTAATAAAAAGAAGTATTTGGACGTGAACACGTGTGTGAAAGACAGAGAGAGATATTGGAACTTACATGGACAATAATAGCAAGGTTTATAAATTCCGAAAAACATCAAAGACGACAGACAGGCGGATTCTATGCCATTTAAAGAAAATAAACCGATAGACAGATAAGAATTCCCACAGGAATTGCTAGCAAAAAGATCTAAGGTTGTTCTTAACAGCCTAAAAACTATGAAATCTGTAACTTATAGCATTGTCATTATTATAGGGTGCCAAAAGACAGAGAAAATAACGTTTAAGTTATCACTACCTGAAGCTTGTTCACAGCAGACCGATCTCGATAGAGAAGGACACGCATGCACTTCTCCAGCAGCTTTACAGCCTCTTCGAAAGTCAAGTTCTCATGCCACTCATCACGAAGAATAGGCCGTGCAAGGTGATTTCCAAATCCCGTAGCCACATGATTGTCCTCAAAATTTACACCTATCATGCTAACCTGAATAAAGATAAAAAGTATGACAAGCAACTAAGTCCCCTGATTCATGATGCACACAGCACACTGCAATGTGTTAAGGGAAGGATTAAATGAGGTTTACCATGCCAAGGTACTTCTGTCCATTTTTCACTCCACCGAGGACAAGAGAGTTCCACAATGGATTGAACTTGTTACGCCTATTGTACATCACACGGGTCAAATAGTTGTGCACCTCTTTAGGTCCCAAAGAGTTCCCATCATCCCACATGTTGTCATACAGGCTACAACCAGAAAATCGAAATGAATAATCCTAAACCAACTGTTTCAAATAATACAAAGAAGCATAGAAAAAATCACAATGGAAACATTATAGAAGGTAGCCAAACGCTTATCTTCATAATTTTTCTTATCAATAATGCTTACACGAGTTCATCAAGATAACGTAAGAGCTCCTGAAAGTCGCTTATTTCTCCACTTGCACCAAGAAGAGAATGCTTTCCGATTGGCTTCATTCTTTCCACACTCTTGTATCGCAGGGTAGAGCCATAAGAACCTATCAAAACATCCATTCTTTTGATACTGTTAAGAGACCTCAACAGACACATAAAAAGAACATACATGGGCGTCTAACTTTTGAGTCATGAACAATAGGATCCCCGACGCTATAAAAATATATGATGTCTATGACTGATAAAGCGATAACCATAACGTAAAAATAGGAGATACTGTAAGAAAACCTCAACAGACACATGAAAACCACATTAGGTGATCTAAAAATCCAGTCTGACCATTAAGAGCGGCCGCGGGGCGCCATACAAGAACACAAAAACTAATGTATCTAACTTTGAAAAGACTCGCATTTGAATTTTGAACTGTTTCTCCTTCAGATAAAGTGAAACAAATACGACAAGCCTACACGAACAACTCCAAAGATTTCATAACAATTTTCGCTACAAGAAGCTAAGAGAAATGGCGGAAAGAATCCCACTTTTTTCAAACACCAGAAACAATATATACTCCGCATTAACATCAAATCTTAATTTCCCGTAACCAAACAAGAAGCTAAATAAAATAATGGACCAAAAAATCAAAATCAAAACTTGTTTTTGTGACGCAAGGGTAATGGAATTGGAAGCTAACCTCCCATATCAGCAGCCATCAAAATTCCATCTTTATACTTGAGAGCCACAACAGATGTACCAGTTACATATGGGTACCTTCAATCAAACAAATTATTAAAATTTAAAAAAAAAAAAATTTAAAAAAATTAAAAACACAAATTAAAAATTAAAGGATTGAAATTTTCATACAAAAAGTTAAATCCGCAAAACCACAGTTACCCAAATCCCCATACAAACGAAAAATGCACATAAAAACTTAAAAATCAAACATTAAGAAAGCATACAGGGTCCTCTGCGAGCCTTCAGGATTGCACAGTAGGCCGGGTTTGGATTGGTTCGACTCCATTAACTACTCAAAGATAATTAGAAAGTTAAAATCAAAGTAATTAAAAAATAATCTGGGATTTGGAAATCGAAGGGTACTCGAAACTTACACTCGTTTTTGTTTTCGTAGAGCTTGAAATCGCAGCTTTTAGTTTCCAGCACCTCCGTTCTCTTGTGTTTTGCTCCGGCCTGTGATGTGGGCTTCTTTCGTAATTTTGAATGAGTTTCTGGCCAGAAAAAAAAAAGAACAAAAAAAGAGAGGGTACAAATAAAAATTTTAATTTTCTTTTCGCTCAAGAAATTGCAATCCGAATCAGTTTTAAGGTTTGGAAAGCCCATATGGAAACGCACTAAATTTTAGGCCCAAAGGTAATTAATGACCATCAGCCCAGTTCATTGAAAAAAAACGAGTCTGTTGTTTTAAAAAGTAATAATATGTGAGCCTATGCCACTCGCACTTCTGTATGAGTTTCACTTCTGTATGAGTTTCGTTCTTTTAGTCACTTGGTAATCAATGATTGAGTTTCGTTCTTTTAGGTATCGTTTGATATGCAGACGAAACGGAATGGAACATGATGGGATGGGACAGGACAGGACAGGACGGAACGGAGAATGAGCAAATATGCCCTCGGATGGAAACAAGAAGGAAGAAGAAGGAGACGGAGATGTTATAATTTTGTGTTCATTGGATGTGGAACGAGTCATTCTAGGGAGGTGAGGCGGAACGAAAATTCACCCAAGATTCGTCCCGTGGAACAGCGCGTTCCACCCGTTTTAGGCGCACCAAACGTGAGACGGAACGTCTCGTCCCACTCTGTTCCGTCCCATCCCACGTACCAAACGGTACCTTAGTCACTTGATAATCAATGATTGAGTTTCGTTCTGGTCATTCACTCTTTGACTTTAATATAAACGGTAGGAATTAAAACATTAAAAAGAACATGTCACCAGATCCATTACCGAACATCTTTCTTATGCTAAATATTTTGTTTTAAGTCATATTTGGGAAGGATTATGTTACTTAGTTCGTTTTGGTTAATCCTCGTATATACTTTCCAGTTTCGTGTTGTTTTCTTGTTTCTGGGAAGTTTCGGTTTTCCTTGACGCATAAGGATAATGGTAACTTTCTTTGTCTTTCCTAGTTGTAATAGTTCTTGAGTTTCAATCAGGATTTGGTTTTAGTTTTCCCTTTCCAGATTAGGATTTGAATTTGAGTTTCCTTGTGTAGCAAGTAAACAAGTAGTGGGTCTTTTTGAGTGCCTATATGTAGAGAGAGAATCTAAACCTTTCTTTCACTTGTACTCTGAGCATAGTGTTGGTTGTATGTCAACAATCTGTGATAATTTATATATGCTAATAAATAATAAATGCAATAGGAATTAACAGAATATAAACTAGAATACGAATTATAAAAACAAACAACTTGAAGATCGAGGCTTGCGTACCGCAATGTCCTTGAAACAGAAATTTCGTCCCTACTCTGTGCTTGTAGTTCTACGGATGTCTGCTTCACCAGGATTCAACGATCAAGTTAAAATTCCAGCACCGGAAAATTTAACTTCTGGCGAATTTAGTGTGGTTCTCTCAGTAAGAAGGTTTAGGAATGTAGAAGATGAAGTTGATTATTTTCTGTGTTTTAGATGCTATGCAAATGAATGTATATATAGCATATGGATGCCTTTTTGCAACAGGTATGAGAATGGGGTGTGACTGTTGGGAGACATCTCTTCAGAGGGGTGCTTTGCTCTGTGTTCAAAAAGAACTCTCAGACTTCATCTGAAAGGATGAGTCTTTTCATAAAAAATAAATAATTAATTAAATTCGAATTTAATTAAAAAATAATTAAGTAAATCTGAAAAATAATTAATTAAATAATTATATATTAATTACCAAATAATTAATACACCCCAAAGCCCAACCCCAAGGGTGAGCCCAATTTTAGTCTCCAGGCCTATTACTCCAATCACTTTCTTTAAAGGACAAAGCCTTATAAAGTGATAAAATCTTTTGGGAATGACCAATGTGGGACAAGAAAATTTCTACTCAAACTACTCAAATTTCCAACACATAGGAGCACAGACACTACCACTCAAGCCTTGCTGTGTCCGAAAAACCCTTTGGGCTCTGACCATGCCCAAATTCGCCAATGCTTTTGCTCTGTTGGGCGAGAGCGAAAGTGAAGATGTCAAGGAACTCATCGAGGTGGTTGATGAAAGGGCAGATGTTTCGCTTCTAGAAGCCTTGAAGAAGAAGAATGCGATTGCAAAGAAGGAGGCCGATGCAAAGAAGAAGAAGGAGGCAAAGGAGAAAGAGCGTCTGCAACGCGAAATCCAGTTAAAAAAATAAAAAACCAAATGTGAACCGAAGTCTTCGTAGATAACTAAAGAAGAAGTTGGATAGAAACCAAGACGACAACAATGCGGCAGCTGCTGAGGTTACAAGTGCTGCTGTGATTGTTCCTGCTGAGAACAAGTTTTCTCCATCGTACACTTTGAAAGAGTATGAGAAGGAGGGAGAGAATGACAAATCCGCCACTGTCGAGCAGCCCCAGAAGCCTAAAGATCAGCTTAATAGGTGGATTGATAGTCTCCAATGCAGGCAAGGATCGTAGATGGCGCCGAGATTGGATGAACCATCAACCTGATGCCAAGGTTTATGTCAATTGTTCGCAGCAAGCGGAGGTGGCAGAGCCGCATATTTCCTGAATGCTGCGGAATTTGCAGTCCTGTAACAAATTGTATTAAACTTTCCTAGTTCTTACTTGAACTATACTTTTTTGCAAGAGAAGGGTCATAGAAGCCCTATTTTCTTTTAAAAAAAAAAGAGGACACTGGTGGCAAACCACGGTTATCCAACTTACCTAAACACATGCATGCCGCATGATGTGTTTCTTTAGCCAAATTCAAATAATACCAAATCCAACAATAGTTGCAAGAAACAAAAGTAGACTAGGCATAACCTAGTTGGTTAATAATTCAGGAGTTTTCTTAAATGATAAAGCAATGTTACACCTGAATTCTCGCTCTCTTATTTTATGGACAAAATTATATTGTTTTAAGGCAATGTGATCTCTTCAACAAATCTTTATTCAGTTTTTGTATATATGACTAAAATTTCATGATTAAACGTATTATCCAACTATACAAATTCCCTCATTTAATCAATATAAATAGGTCATCAAATCATACATAGAGTTTGACATAAACATTGCACAAAGAATTGGATCGATCATGAACCTTTGATGACTATAACAATATAAATACGCTCTACCTAGTTCGCCTGCACATGAATTGCAGACTTGGATATTGTTCGTGATGGCTAACTCTCAGTTTGTACCAGCATGTATCATGTTCATTGCCAATATTGTCATCGTCAACATTGGCGCGGCAATAGGCGGATGGCCTAATGGGCATGCAACATTTTACGGTGATAAGCAGGGTGGAGGAACCTAAGTTTGATTGTGTTTATAAAGAAATAAGTTATTACTCGAAATATGTACGTATAATATTAGTCAATCCTAAACCTAATGCGTACGTTTTTGTATTAATATGACGACTATATAGTAATCCAAATTTATCTGTAGTGCTTACTAATTTTGGATCTTTCATGCATTCAACTTTGATTAGGGGGAGCTTGTGGATACGCTGATACCAACAAACAAGGCTACAGGGTGGAAACGACAGCCCAAAGTTCTGCTCTCTTCAACAATGGCCAAACTTGCGGGGCTTGTTTCGAGGTTACGTGCGTGGATGATCCAAAATGGTGCCTACAAGGCACCATCAAAGTGCTTGGTGCAATCCTCCCTCAAAGCACTTTAATTTGTCCCAACCAATGTTTCTAAAGACTGCAAAATTCGCGGCCGCCGGAATAGTCCCCGTTGGCTTTCAACTAGTGCCATGCTTTAAGAGGGGAGGGATCAAGTTCTATCTCGGTGGGCGCCCTAATTTCCTACTTGTGTTGATACACAACGCTGGAGGGCTGTTGAATTGGTCGATGTAAAAGTAACAGGCTCGAGCACTGGTTGAGCACTGGTTGGATACAAATGACGCGTAAACTGGGGAGTGGGGACAAAACTGGCAGATTGGAGGAGGTTTGGAAGGAAAAAAATGGTCTTTCCAAGTAACAACTAGTGATAGAAGGACGCTGGAGTCTCTCAATTTTGTGCCTGCCAATTGGCAATTTGGACAAACATATGAAGGGAGAAACTTTTAGTTAAAAATTCTTGTGGAACATTAGTAGACCGTGAAACAAGTTTTCTGTTTGAGTACAAGAAGAAAGGAGAGAATCACAAAACCGCTGCTGTCGAGCTACCCCAACAGCCTGCAGAACAGCTTACTGAGTGGAAAGGGAGATTCTAACTTGAGTGCGAAGAAACAAGCACATTGCTCTAGCCATCTGACCTAAAAGTATTTCAGAATATTTTGCAGAATCTTCAAAGCTGCCTACGAGGTATAATTAACCCATAAAAACAGAGCAATCATAAGATTATTATGTACAAAATAGTTGTTGACTGGGTGCTAAACCAATAAATTTGGGCCAGCTCAAATTTTTCATCTTTGACTATTACACTATTGCCCTCAAATCAACCGACCGCGACAACCTTTTGATGACTAAACAGTTCAATTATGTATAAAAGCATCTTCATCATTCTGCAGGCAGTCAAAAATCTCTCTCTCTCTCTCTCTCTCTCTCTCTCTCTCTCTCTCTCTCTCTCTCTCTCAACCATGGATTTCATGATAGATGTGAATCACCAGAGGATCCAAACCAATGGAATATGGCTTCATGTAGCCAAAAAAGGGACAGGTCCTCTGGTTCTCTTGCTTCATGGCTTCCCAGAAATCTGGTATGCCTGGCGCCACCAGATCGAATACTTGGCGGAAAACGGCTACCACGTGGTGGCGCCAGATTTGAGAGGTTACGGCGACTCTGACGCTCCTCTCAACCACAACTCCTACACCATCTTCCATATAGTTGGAGACCTCATTGGCCTACTTGATCATTTTGGTCAACAACAGGTGACAAGCTTTTTCTCTACATGAAGTGATTTCCGCACGACTTTATTCTCGCATGTATATTTTACACATTTGGTTGATTAAATTAAACCGAGGATTAAGGGCCAAAAATAAGTAGAGCCCAAAGGAGAAAAGAGTTGTGCGGAAATCATTTTCCTTTCTTGAACTGCAATCAAAGAATTTAAAACTTCATATGAACATATCCATGTTGTTATGTATGTGAGGGGTTTGGATTTTTGAAAATCTAATGTAATGGTTTGTGATTTGAGAAGGCATATGTGGTGGGACATGATTGGGGAGCAGTTGCTGGTTGGAATTTGAGCTTGTTTAGGCCTGATAGAGTGATAGGGCTGGTTAACCTATCAGTTCCATACTTTCCAAGATCTCCAACAACCAAAACTACCGAAGCTATAAGACAAATTTTTGGTGAAGGAAGTCATGTGATTCAATTCCAGGTACTTCCTCTCTCCAGATGTTTGTATCAAAATTAGTAGCCACACGAGATGTTTATGTTGTCCGACTGTCACCGATGGGGTTCTTACCTGAACGGTGTGGTCCAAATTCACAATCTAACAATATATGTATGCATATGTCACTTAATTATTGTTTCTTGGCTGAGAAGGAACCGGGAAGAGCAGAGAAAGCGTTTGCGAGGTATGACTGTATGACAGTGATGAAGAAGTTCCTGCTGGTAACTAATAATTTGATAGCTCCTCCGGACATGGAGCTTATCGATTACCTGGAGACACAATCATCATTGCCGGCATGGCTAACTGAAGAGGATATCCGGGTCTTCGACAAAAAATTTGAGGAGTCTGGATTCACCGGTCCTTTGAACTACTATCGCGCAATGGATCTGTAAGTTTATAGAAACTTTACTGTGTATTCCCAAGCTAAAATTGATTCAAAAATATGCCTTAGGTACAACCACCATATGCTTGAAGACTTCTAATCCGAATTGTACTTAAAATATACTCAAGTTACCAGCTTCTATATCCAAGAGAACCATAGAATATTTTTTTGATTCGAAGGATATTCTAATCTAATTGAAACTGAGAAAAGGGGGATTCGAACTTGGTGTAGAAGGGGAAGCCACCGCTCTAACTGACTTGTCTACGCTTAAGTCTGTAAAAATGCATGGAGCCAACTCAACTGTCCTGCTTTTTTTTTTTGGTCGTTTTTATTAGTCGGTTGATGGTGATGTATATCATGTTAAACAGGACTTGGGAGCTGCTTGCGCCCTGGCAAGGATCGAAAATCATGGTACCCGTGAAGTTCATGATCGGCGACAAAGATCCAGGGTTTAAATCCGGCGGAACAAGTGAATTTGTGCAAGGTGATGAGTTCGGAAGCCTTGTCCCGGACCTTGAGGTGGTTATCGTAGGCGGCCACCATTTCATCCAACAAGAGAACCCTCAAGAAGTCTCCAGCCAAATACTTTCCTTCCTCCGTCAACATCCTGCAGATCAGTGAAATTTTCGTGTTAGAGTGTTTCTGTATAATTATTGTTCTTCTTAAGACATGTTGGAAATCTGTTTATAACCTCATGTGATAGCTACTTGAGAAGTTTTCATGGAATTGAAGGGTAGGGACAACATTGATGCGGATCATATCATCGAGGATGATACCGATCAATTTTATGTTAAGGGCCAAAGTGAGGAATTCTGTAAACTTCAAAAACCAGTTACAATAAAAACTCAACTACTTTGTTTGAGGAAGCATATAGGCCTTGTTCCGTAACAGAAATCTAGAAACTCGACACATTACAATACAATCCAATACAATTTACCATAGAGGTACAATCCGTGATACGAAAACCAAATTCAGAACAAGAAAGGAAACAATATCGTCATGTAAGCAGATGTTGCGTTTCCAAAATATAATCACAATGGCACGGTGAAACACATAGAAAACCATATACTAAAACACTTTTCTATACAAGACAGAAGCAAAATTCTTGGAAGGCAGTTTCCAGGAAAATGACATGGATAAGCACTAAAATTTAATTAAATGAAATCATCCAGTGAATATTAGTATATTCTTTCTACAAGATGATATTTTAAACTACATTAATTTATTTGAAACGGAATTCAAACTTATATACAAGAAGACACATACATTAACCACCCAACTGGTTTAACCCCATGTACTTAAAAATTAGTCTTTAGGTCAACAAATTGTACTTTTCTACACCGTACTCGTATTGGAGCATTTGATACGTTACCCTTCTCTGGCCCGATTCAAACTTGTCATCTTTGACTGTTTGACAACCAGAATTTTCAAGTCACAACTTCCCAATCATTTTCTGCAAATTATACATATAAAAATGATCTCTCTCTCTCTCTCTTCTCTCTCTCTCTCTCTACCATTCACAACATTAAGCACCAGCCTGATGCCGTTGCGGATGATGTCTTTTTACAGAGTGTACAAATCGATTGAAATTTTAAAATCCTCCATTATTACAAGAATAGAGATTTGAATTTGAGTGTGAGGACGTTATCGCATAGGTCCGACCAACTAACTTAAACACATCCACATGGTGTATTTCTTTAGCCGTTCTAATAGTACAAAATCCAAGAATAGTTGCAAGAAACAAAATTAGACCTAGATATAGCCTAGTTGGTTAATAATTCAGGAGCTTTCTTATATTATTTTACACTATATTAAAATACATATGGCTCGAATAAAAGAATTAAAATTAATGAAACATAAAAAATCTATCGCCTACTTAAATTCGAGTAATAATAGGGATATCAAAATTTTAAAACAATGTATCATCTCATGTGGCAAAGTGATGCATACAACTAACATTTATTTAGATAGATTATTAATTGACGTGACAAGTACACATCACTTACCACATTAGATGGTACACCACTATCATACAAAAATGTTACCTCTCTAATATTTTTTCCCTTTAAATTCAAATTTTAACAATTAGACAACAAAAATGCTATTTTTTTTTTGGTTAAACGATAAATTTTGTTATATTAGATATTAGATTAGTCACTGACAAAGTTCGAACTCACGCCGCCATGCAAAGACTCAACTCTTTTCCATAATTGTGGTAAAAGGCCACTTGCACAAAAATACTATTCTTAATTATCATCTATTTTTACTATAATTTGTATTATATCTCTAATAGAAATAAGACCCACATGCGTTGGCGGGCCTTATATCTATTAGAAAGATAACATAAAAGATAATACAACTAGATAGTAAGTGTAGCATTGCTCATTAGACAATACCCTTTGCGTCAACTAATTGAAACATGAAGTCTTGCTACTGAGTTTCATTTCGTATATTGTCCATTCAATGCGAGGGCTGGTATTATGTTAAGGGTTTAAATAAAAAGGCAATGTAAATCTCTTGAACATACGTTAATTCAACTACAAATTTCATGATTAAACGTATTATCCAACTATACAAATTCCCTCATTTAATCAATACTAGCTGCATGCGCTCATGCGCGTGCATAATGCATTTTCTGAATCACGACGTGCTACACGCGACTTACACCTTGTAAATGTATTTATATGTGTGAATTGCTTCAATAATTTTTTTTATGACAAAAAGAAAGTGAAATATTTGAAGTAAATGAATAATATTAGATCATGTTAAAAGAAACCCCTCATAAACCAATCAAAGCAGCTGAATCCACCCCTTAGTGTAGATAACATCATTAGTTAAAAAAAAGACCATTTGACAACTAATTGAATCACATTATTGTGAGCGTGTGAAAACCTTTTTTTTTTATGGAAATTTGGAAAAATAACCAAAATTTAGACCCCATGTAGAATTATAGCCACAATTTTAAGTTTATGATAATTATAACAAAAAATTGATATAAAAATACTAATATACCCTTAAATAGAAATTAACAAATAGGGAGAGTGTTTGAATACAGATCCAAAAAAACTCAAGCACAAGGATTTTCTCAGTTTGATTTGTGCGTGATAAACAAAACTTGTTATCTGGTTAAGATGGTGGGGATGGTTAATTTGATTATCCAGACATCTTGCTCTTGTTTTCGAGGCAGAATGTCTTGAATAAAGGATTGAACATCATGGGTATCCTAGTTTTCTGGACATGATTTTCCTCTCCTCGTTTCGTGTTTGCCCAGTGAGAGGGTTATGTTTGTGCTAGTAGCATTTTCATTGACATCGCTCAAGCACATCCAGTTCACATCGAGTCATTTATCCGGCAACACCTATCGAACATCATTTGTTTCCGCGAATGCCTCGTGGACAACTGAGGAAGATTGCTTCAACTGTGAACACTCATGTCTGATACCTCTTGGAGAGCATGTCTATATAGATTTACTACGGCACCACCCCACCACACACATTGATTCGTTTACATTTCGCAATTTTTTTTTATAAGTTTGGGGCATCTAACTAGCATAAAAAAGAAGATGATTATCTATAAGCTGGGTTTTGTCGATTTCGAATTTTGTATCTGTTGATGCACAAAACCGAAAGTCTTGGAACAACGTAAATCCAACCGTGAATCTGCAAGAAATGTAAATAACACAAGATGTATCGTGGTTCACCCCAAGGTTTGGGCTACGTCCACACTGATTGTATTTATCTGAGAGTATTTGTGAGGGAGAGAACCTCTGAATATGAGAGGGGATGTGAGAGGGGTGAGAAGGCTCCAGAATTGGCTTCCCTTAATTGTGAGGGTGAGAAGTCCTTTTATAGAATAATGACTCCTCACTTATTGCATATTTGCCCATTCCTTTATCACATAATTACATTTAAGTTCCCCAAATATTTGTATGAGATCTAAATACGAGGCCCCAAATATAGTATAAACAGTATCATTTTTTATTTGGCATTATATGATTTTGGTATGTTTTGTCTTTGAACTTGCAGTGGAAATAGATTTAAATATCCATTTTTTGAGTTTTTATTTTGATACAATTATTATGTAAAGATATATTAGTACTTTCATATCAACTTTTGGTTATAATTATCATAAATCTCAAAGGATAGCTATAATTCTATTTGAAGTCTAAATTTTGGTTATTTTTCCAAATTTCCCTTTCTTTTTTCTTTATCATCGGTAATACGTGTCTCTTAAGATGTTTTAAACGTGTTTAAAAATAGAGAAAATAATATTTAATAAATAACTGATTGAATCACATTATTGCTAACCCATTATGAGACTAAGCTCACCCCCCTCTTCCTTAGTGTAGATAATATCGTTTGTTTGGAAAAAAACACAATCATTTGACAACTAATTGAATCACATTATTATGCGCGTATGAAATACCTTTTTTATAACCGACACTACACGCTTCTTAAGATGTTTTGAATGTGTTTAAAAAAAGAGAACATAATATTTAATAAACAACTGATTGAATCACATTATTGCTAGCCTATTGTGAGGTACTAAAAAAAACTGTACAAAAGGAATTAATTATTAAAAAACATTGTTTATATGACAAAAATACCCCTGCATTATTTTGGACTGTTTTTGAATTTTTTTTGTTTTTTTTTTGGGGGGGGGGGCATATTTTTGTTAAAAAAAAAATTGTGAAGCCCGTGACCTCAAAAGGAATTGTTGGTTTTATATATAGAGATAAATAGATTATCAAATCATACATAGAATTTGACATAAACATATGTTGCACAAAGAATTGGACAGATCATGACCATAACAATATAAATACGCTTTACCTAGTTCGCCTACCCGTGAATTGCGTACTTGGATATTGTTCGTGATGGCTAACTCTCAGTTTGTACCAGCATGTATCATGTTCATTGCCAATATTGTCATCATCAACGTTGGCGGGGCAATCGGCGGATGGCTTAACGGGCATGTAGCATTTTATGGTGATAAACAAGGCGGAGGAACCTTTGATTAGTTTGATTGTGTTTTGTGAAGAAATAAGTTATTATTCGAAATACGTACGTTTAATATTAGTCAACCCAAAACCTAATAAGTACTAGTCCAATTTTATCTCTAGTGCAACACTGATTTTGGATCTTTCATGCATTCAACAATGATTAGGGTGAGCTTGTGGATATACAGATACCAACGAACAAGGCTACGGGGTGGAAACGACAGCCCTAAGTTCTGCTCTCTTCAACAATGGCCAAACTTGCGGGGCTTGTTTCGAGGTTACGTGCGTGGATGATCCAAAATTGTGCCTACCAGGCACCACCAAAGTAACAGCAACCAACTTGTGTCCTCCATCCAAAAATGCTAGTGCAAATTGGTGCAATCCTCCTTCAAAACACTTTGACTTGTCCCAACCAATGTTTCTAAAGATGGCAAAATTCGCGGCCGCCAGAATAGTCCCCATTCACTTTCAACGAGTGCCATGCTTTAAGAGGGGAGGGATCAAGTTCTATCTCGGTGTGCGCCCTAATTTCCTGCTTGTGTTGGTAGACAACGTTGGAGGGGCTGGTGAAGTGGTAGATGTAAAAGTGAAAGGCTTGAGCACTGGTTGGATACAAATGACGCGTAACTGGGGACAACAGACTGGAGGAGGTTTGGAAGGAAAAAGTTTGTCTTTCCAAGTAACTACTAGTGATAGAAGGGTGGTGGAGTCTCTCAACGTTGTGCCTGCCAATTGGCAATAAGGACAACATATGAGGGACAAAGGGAGAAACGTTTGTTAAAATTCTTGTGGAACAATAGTAGATTGTGAAACTGAACACTGTATTTGACAAAGTGTTAGTGGGTTAAATAAAATTAATCTACAAGCAACAAAGATCATTTTGTGCGTTGCTTAAGAAAGATCTAAATGTATGTAATCTAAAAATTCAACAAAAATAAAATTATCTTCGTTCCTTATCCAAATTTGTCCATTTTGCACATGGAATAAAGTCTTTTATGGTTCTCGTTGGGGATGAAACCGACTAGTGTGCGTGTGTGTGCGCCCGCGCAGAGAGAGGCCAAACCCTTCTTCTCATGTATTCTGATCTTAACATGAGAAACACTACAAGTCAAGCCTTATTGAGCCCTCTATGGCGAAATTCACCAATGCTTTCAATCTGTTGGGCGAGAAGAAACTCATAAAGATTGTGGACGAGAAGGCAGACGCGTAGCTCCTAGATGCGCTGAAAAAGAAGGCGGACACCAAAAAGAAGGCAGAGGAGTAGAGGAGGAAGAAGAGCATCTGCAGCGCCAAACTGATCCACTAAATAATAAACCAAACGTGAATGGAAGTCTTCAGAGAAAACTGAGGAAGCAAAGGCATAAAAACCAATATGAAAACAATGCAGCAGATGCCGAGTTTACTAGTACTACCGCGACTGTTCCTTCTGAGAACAAGTTTTTGGTTTCAATCACTTTGAAAAGAGTACGAGAAGAAGGGAGAGAATCACAAAGCCGCCACTGTAGAGCAGCCCCGACAGCCTGCAGAACAGCTTACTAAGTGGAAAGGGAGATTTTAGCTTGAGTGCGAGGGAACAAGCACATTGTTCTGCCCCGGAAAGTATTTCAATATTTTGCAGAATCTTCAAAGGCTGCCTATATTGACTTTGGCTCCACATCACTAGGGTACTAAGTGTAATTAACCCTTAAAAACGGAGCAATCATAAAGATTATAAAGTACAAATAATTGTTGACCAAAGTTTTTTTAGTGCTAAACCAATAAATTTAGGCCGGCTCAAAATTTTCATCTTTTACTATTACACTATTGCTCTCAAGTTTACCAACTACAACGACCTTTTGACGATTAAACATTTAAATTACGTATGGATATAAGCATCTTCATCATTCCGCAGGCCATTGACCAATCTCTCTCTCTCTCTCTCTCTCTCTCTCACACACACACACACAACCATGGATTTCATGATAGATGTGAATCACCAGAGGATCCAAACCAATGGAATATGGCTTCATGTAGCCGAAAAAGGGACAGGTCCTCTAGTTCTCTTGCTTCATGGCTTCCCAGAACTCTGGTATTCCTGGCGCCACCAGATCGAATACTTGGCGGAAAACGGCTACCACGTGGTGGCGCCGGATTTGAGAGGTTACGGCGACTCTGACGCTCCTCTCAACCCCAACTCCTACACCATCTTCCACATAGTTGGAGACCTCATTGGCCTACTTGATCATTTTGGTCAACAAAAGGTGAGAAGCTTTTTTTCGACAGAAGTGATCTCCCGCACGACTTTTTTCTCCCATGTATATTCTGACATTTCGATTGAATAAAATCAAACAAAGAACTAAGGGGCAAAAATAAACAGGTACGGCAGAAAGGGAAAAGAGTTGTGCAGAAATCATTTCCTTTCTTGAACCCCAATTAAAGAAAATTTAAAATTTTATGTGAACATATCCATGTTGTTATGTATGTGAGGGGTTTAAGGATTTTTGAGAATCTTATGTAATGGTTTGTGATTTGAGAAGGCATATGTGGTGGGACATGATTGGGGAGCAGTTGCTGGTTGGAATTTGAGCTTGTTTAGGCCTGATAGAGTGATAGGGCTGGTTAATCTCTCAGTTCCATACTTTCCACGATCTCCAACAACCAAAACTACCGAAGCCATAAGACAAATTTTTGGTGAAGGATGTCATGTAATTCAATTCCAGGTACTTCCTTTCTCTCCAGATGTTCGTATCAAACTCTGCACCCACCCGAAATGTTTATGTTGTCAGACTGTCATTGATTGGGTTCTTACCTGAATGTGTGGTCCAAATTCTCAATCTAACAAATATATGTATGCATATGTCACTTAATTGTTGTTTCTTTGCTGAGAAGGAACCAGGAAGAGCAGAGAAAGCGTTCGCGAGGTATGACTATATGACAGTGATGAAGAAGTTCCTGTTGATAACCAATAATATGATAGCTCCTCCTGACATGGAGTTTATCGATTACCTGGAGACACAATCTTCACTGCCGGCATGGCTAACTGAAGAGGATATCCAGGTCTTTGCCGAAAAATTTGAGGAGTCTGGATTCACCGGTCCTTTGAACTACTATCGCTCAATGGATCTGTAAGTTAAAGAAATTTCTCCGTGTATTCCCAAGCTGAAATTGTTCCTCAAAAATATGCCTTAGGTACAACCACCATATGCTTGAAGACTTGTTCTAATCCAAATTGCTATTAGAATATACTCGAGTTACCAGCATCCAAGAAAACCAGAGAATATTTTTTTTTGATTCTGAGTGATATTCTAAACTAATCTAAACTGGGGAAAGGGTGATTCGAACTTAATGTAGACGAGGGAACACACTGCTCTAACTAACTTATCTACGCTTAAAATGAAGCCAACCCTCCTGTCCTGCCTTCCTTTTTGGTCTTTTTGTTTTGTTGGTTGATGGTGATACTACTTACCATGATAAACAGGACTTGGGAGCTGCTTGCGCCCTGGCAAGGATCGAAAATCATGGTACCCGTGAAGTTCATGATCGGCGACAAAGACTTCGGGTTTAAATCAGGCGGAACAAGTGAATTTGTGCAAGGTGATGAGTTCAGGAGCCTTGTCCCGGACCTTGAGGTGGTTATTGTGGGCGGCCACCATTTCATCCAACAAGAGAACCCTCAAGAAGTCTCCAGCCAAATACTTTCCTTCCTCCGTCAACATCCTGCAGATCAGTGAAATTTTCGTGTTAGTGTGTTTCTGCTTCAATGACAATTTCTGCTTTCTGTATAATTATTGTTCTTCTTAAGACATGTTAGAAATCTGTTTATAACCTCATTTGATTGCTACTGGTGAAATTTTCATGGAATTCTAGGGTAGGGACAACATTGATGCGGATCATATCATCGAGGATGATATCAATCAATTTTCAACGTTGAAGGATTAAAGTGAGAAGTTTTGTAAACTTCAGGAATCAATTACAATAAAAAATCAACTAGTTAGTTTGAGGAAGGATACAAACCTTGTTCCACAAAAGAAGTGAAACTTGACACAATACAATACAATCCAATCCAATTTACTGTTCAGTATAAATCAGTTCAATGCAATCCTATATGGCTGTCTTTTTAGTCAAAATAGTTCATGAGATTGATATAACTCCTCACTTTGGTCCTTGAGATTTGAAAACTATAGAAGTGGTCCCTGAGTTTGTCCACAATCAATCGTTTTGGTCCTTCCATGAAAATCTCTGTTAAATAAAAGACCAAAATAACAAAAATACTCTCAGGAACCAATTTTATCGATTTTAAATCTCAAGGATCAAAGTGAAGAGTTATACTAATCTCGAAGGCCATTTTGGTTAAAAAATCATCCCTTAATCTATACACAAAGAGAACAATCTGTGATATGAAAACCCAAATTAAAACGAAATAAGAAAAAAATATTGTGATGTAAGCAGATGTCGCATTTCCAAAATATATTCACAAGGGCACAGTGAAACACAGAAAAAACCATAACTAAAACACTTTTCTATACAAGAAAGAAGCAAAATTCTTGGATGGCAGTTTCCAGGAAAATGACATAGAAAAGCACTAAATTTTTTATTCAATGAAATCATCCAGTGAATATTAGTATATTTTTTTTACAAGAAGATATTTTAAATTATATTAATTTATTTAGAGGGGGGTAAGGCTAGCCGACATTCACCTCTCCCAGACCCTGCGTAAAGCGGGAGCCTTGTGCACTGGGTACGACCTTTATTTAGAGGGGGGATTCGAACTTAAATATAAGAAGACATACACCGACCAACTAATCTAACCATATTTAAATAAAATTAGTAATTGGGTCAACAAATTGGGAACCGGATCCCCTCTGGATCCATATATACTAAGCTTGCTGAGCAGGTGATCCGGGTTGTTAAAATTTGATCTAACGGCTACAATTATTATAACTTTTAGAGGATCCATGTTTGTAGCTATTAGATCAAATTTTAACGGGTCAGATCGCTTGCTCAGCACACTCAATTTTATTGGATCCGGTTCCAACCAATTGTACTTTTCTACACCATAACTCCCGTTCTTTCTCCCAAAAAAAAAAAAAAAAAAAAAAAAAAAACACTCACGTTGGAGCATTTGATACGTTACCCTCTCTGGTCTTATTCAAACTTGTCATCTTTGACTGTTTGACAACCAGAATGTTCAAGTCACCAACTTCCCAATCATTTTTCTGCAAATTGTACATAGAATAGTGAACTCTCTCTTTCTCTATCTCTCTCTCTCTCGCTCTCTCTCTCTCTCTCTCTCTTTCTCTCTCTCAGGAAATATGAATGATGAGGTGACTCACCAGAGGATCAAAACTAATGGAATATGGATGCACATAGCGGAGCAAGGGACAGGGCCTCTGGTGCTTCTCCTCCACGGCTTCCCGGAAATATGGTATTCGTGGCGCCACCAGATCAGTTTCTTGGCTAAGCATGGCTACCATGTTGTTGCTCCTGACATGAGAGGCTATGGCGACACCGACGCCCCTCTCAACCCTTCCTCCTACTCCATTCTCCACCTCGTCGGCGACCTTGTTGGCCTCCTTGATCATTTTGGTGGACAGCAGGTTTCTCTCTCTCTCTCTCTCTCTCTCTCTGATTGTTTCTTTTACTTAACAATTGTCGTTCATGAGATTTGAACTACGATCTAACAAAGCGGAGAGTTGGGTTTTTAGCAAGAGAGTTTGATCGTTTGTGTCTTGTTGGAAAAGGCATTTGTTGTGGGACATGACTATGGAGCCATTGCAGCTTGGCACCTGAGCCTTCTCAAGCCCGAGAGAGTCAAGGCCGTCGTTGCACTATCTGCTCCATACTTCGAAAGGTCTTCAAGCACTAGGAATTCCGATTCGATGAGGCAGCTGTTCGGCGAGGGGTGTTACGTTCATCAGTTTCAGGTTCTTTTACAGCAAAACACAAACATGTAGAAATTGTGTTTTAACAAATGTGTGTTTTTATGATTGGATTTTCTATGGCGTAGGAGCCAGGAAGAGCAGAAAAATCGTTTGCGAGATACGATTATTTGACGGTGATGAAGAAGTTCCTGCTGTATAACAAGACAGATTATCTGGTGGCTCCTCGTGGAATGGAGATAATCGATTATCTGGAGACACCGGCGGTGTTGCCGCCATGGATTTCTGAAGAGGACCTCCAAGTCTATGCTCAAAAGTTTGAGGAATCTGGCTTCACTGGTGCTCTCAATTATTTTCGTACAATTGAAATGTAAGTGTAGCCACATTGGTCTCGTCTGTGCACCTAAGTTCAAATCTTCCACTCCGATATTTAGATTATTCAACATAGAAATAGGAACATGTCACGGGCTTGGTTTACCTGTTGCACCTGTCTCTTTGAACGTGACCTGACCTAATCTCTCTTCACGCGGTTTGGTTTGGTGTTGGGGCTGGCTTAATTGCAATTGTCAACCCTAGAGAATCTTCAATGGCTTTTAGGTTTTGATTTGGTGATTTGATGCTACCAACCAAAATGGGTCGGATTTTGGGTCGGGTTTACCCTACTAACCGAAGGGCTTGGGTGTGCTTAATTCGAAATGAGATCCACTCCTGATCTTTTTGTTCGGAGGCCGTAGACCAAAAGATCCAGACCGTTCAAGAGAGAGAAAAAGAGATCCAGACTATTCAAGTTTTTGGATTTTTGTAAAGTGGACCAGTGGAATGGACTAATGAGAGTCGTAGGATTGAAATCGAGTGGTCCGGTTCTCTCAATCTGTGGGCTTCAGACATAGAAATCAACTTTACCAATCACTACACACGCTTGATTTAGCTTGCACAATACTGTTGATATGCTCAATCACTTTAATACTCTACTCAGTCTCACGTCATAACGTTCGATGGTATTCAATGGCTTTTGCTAATTTTTGACAGCTGTTAACTTTGGAAATGGAAACAGGTACTGGGAGCTCATGGGACCATGGCAAGGTTCAAAGGTTAATGTTCCAGCAAAGTTCATTGTGGGTGACAAAGACATTGGTATTGAAGTTCTGGGCACAATGGAATATGTAAAAGGAAGTGTTTTCAAGAGTCTTGTGCCGAACCTGGAAGTCGTGATCTTGGACGGCCACCATTGTATCCAGCAAGAGAAAGCTCCAGAAGTCTCCGACGAGATTCTTTCCTTCCTACGCAAGTTTTCTACAGAAAAGAGTTTGCCAGTCTAAATGAGAGTTTTGCCTTACCTATTTTTCAATGTTAATACAATGTATGACATTTGCAAGCATTTGTCCGTGAGTGATACGATTCGCAACTATTTACATGCTTTTCCAAAAATACCTTCCGATACTCTTTTAAGTTATGAAATTTCAACTGAGATAATGTTTGATGTAGAAAGAGTACTCAAAATTGAGGATGAAGAGAAGAACCTTACTCGTTCGTTCTAGCCAATTTTAGAAATTTCAGTACATTTTCGTATACAATAAAAGTGATCGAAGAAGCAGGAACATTTTTCAGAAGATTTGGTGTGATTCCCTTGTAGAAACCTCGAATGCCCTCAAACCTACAAGCCGCAGCAGGAAAATATGGAAATAGAGAAGTTAGCATCCGAGACAAAATCAAAGGGGAATTTATCAAATAAGAGCAACTTAATGCCTTCAATAACTAGTCTTCTGCTTTCATACGTTAAGGGTAATTGTCATCCTTACCGTGCAGTTTCCCTTACTACATGCCAGCTATCCATATATCTTGGAATTCCTTCGCTACTAGGTCGTTGCTGACAAAATGAGACATTAGAAAGTTCCAATCATCAATAAGGAATACGAGCGAATAAAACATGTAGAATCACAAAGGGCAACTTCCTGAACCCATCGTGATAATAAAAGCTCAAACTGTTTCAGACTGGAGAAACTTGCACGTATTGAGACCATGTAAAGAGGAAAAATATATGGATATACCAACCTGCAATCGAGATCGTATCACCTGAAAAAACATGAAAAGAAAAAACCAGGTCATCGAAACTGCATAAGTAATAATCTAAAATTGAAATGAACATCTAAAAGAATTTTACACCAGAGCTAATAATATGTATTTATGCGTGCCTGGAATGGATATGATAGAAGAATGGCCGCAACTTTAGATGATCCACCCAATGCTGCATAGTCAACTGAATTCTGTGCAGAAACCATTGGGCCATAAGATTCCGTAAACAGGCTGCTTAATTGGCAAAAGAGCAACAAACATATGTTACCGTGCAACAAATGGTGGTCTACATTGCAGTAGCTGTGCAAACACTTATACTTCTCCTAGATGCATCGTCAGGAATTTAATATGCTCAAGTAAATCAATAAAGCAAAAGTTCCAAATTCTTCAGATGAACTAAAGTGGACAAAAAATTGAACGACTGTTCCCCTGTGAGTGCAAGTGTAGATGAGAAGAAATTAAACTGATGATGATTTGATAAGATGGATTCCCATTTGTGAAACATGTAGTGTATAATCCTACAGCACTCTTTAACATGCTGCGATGTTAATGCCATAGATAGAGGAGATGAACAGGCACAAGGAATGTGTGCTTTTCTCAATCATGAATGGGTAGGTATATTGAGCAGAAGATGCGTACTATAGTATAATCCAAATCCTGTTATTACCCAAATATCCACTTTTTTTTTCCTTTCTCTTTTACGAATTTGTAGAACAAATCTCATTTCCCCACCAATCTGGGATTTCTTCATTTGGAGCAGTAAATCCTAACCAATGACTAGAGGACAAATTTTCCAACATCCGAAAAGGACCACTATAGCGAACTATACAAGATATGGGAATGTAAGTAAAAAAATCCAGAAATTCTCGATGTATAGACGGAAATAGAGCCATTCTATAAATACCAGCAC
The DNA here is from genome assembly GCF_042453785.1 of Malus domestica. NCBI lineage: Eukaryota > Viridiplantae > Streptophyta > Magnoliopsida > Rosales > Rosaceae > Malus > Malus domestica. The sequence continues at coordinate 11,146,804 of NC_091662.1, forward strand.
TGTATCAGCACTTCCAGAATGCGTTCTGCGTCTTTTAGACTTGAAGTCAACAACGATTTTACGGAGTTCTTCATATGCTGTGAATTGAATAGCACCATGAGAAACCTGCTGAAACAATAAGAAGACTGTAAGCTGCAAATTCTAAAGCATGAAAGACTGGAAACTTTTGGGCACAATTGAGACATGTGTATACTCTAATGCAAATGCACTTATATGGTCTTAACATACAATTAAATTTAGAAATACAAAATAATCGCCAGAAGCACTTCCATCTCTCCGCTCGGCATTGTAAATCATTAGATATGTCAGATACTCCCATATTTTTCCATAACAAATTCTTCACATGTTTCTTCAGTTTCCTTTTGCATTGATTAACTCAAGTATTTGACAAAATACAGAGATCAACTTGAGTATAAATTTCGACAATCATTTCATGACATCACAACTATGAATATGGTTTTTTTTTTTTTTTTTTTTTTTTTTGTAGTGAATTAGTGATGCATACAAGCTGTACAGAGAGGCTGTTAGTGTCTGTGGGGAGACAAGAAAGTAACCCCAAATCCTCTATACAAGCTGTACAAAGAGGGGTCATATTAAAAACACAAAAAGATCATAGACAAAAAGCATACCAGAAAGAGACTGGGAAGAAGACCTTTATAAAGCGCAGCCCACCCTTCCTCTCTGATTATGGTTCTTAAGGCATCTGAGATATGAAAAAAAAAATTAAAAAGCAAAGTAAAACAAAGGTTATGAACATAAGTACATGAAGAAAATTCTCTAAAACAGACACATCACAGATGATTGAGCAAAAGTTTTTAGGTGATAGTTATTGCAAATTCCCTTGAATCGGGAAGTTTTAAGTTTGGTATATGCTTGATATCATTATGCTCATCTTTCTAAAAACAAGTTAGCGTTAAAGCAAAGCAAACTTCATTACAATTACAATCCTGTCATATTGTCTATGTCCTACTTTATAGCCAATCAGACCAATCTTATAAAATAGGTTATCTTCTAATTCTAGAAGTCCTCATCAATAATAGTTTATTTTCAGCACAAATTAACAAATAAGGAATATTTAGCAAGCAACAAACTAGTAAGTGAGCCGAACAAACTAAAAAGGGGATATTGCAGTCATTCCTATCAAGTTAAAGTAAGATAAGAAGCAGACCATAAAACCCAGAATATGGTCGAGTTTGATGGAGAGGAGTCTGAAGCTGCAATCTTGTTTTTACAAGCCAAATAGGATTTGTGCACAAGGAAACCTGACAAAATCACAACATTGCTATCATCTATAGGCAACCATCCACTAAACTTCTGGCTACCTTCTAAAAGTATTGGAAAGAAACAGAAAGTGATTTATTATTCCTCTAAACACTTCATATAAAATTTCAAAGTTTGAAACATATTAATGTGATTTCCTAACTTCCCACCCTCCAACAGTGTCTTGATTTCAGCATACAAAAAGTTGGATAACTAGCAATAATAGGCACGATATGCAATATGCACATAGAACTGACAAGCAGGATTGCATAAAACTTTGATAATTAACAACCGAACGTTCCATTAACATTTTCTACAACCATATTATTCGAAGGTAGCAGAAGACTCACCAAAGCACCAGCTTCTGCCGCAGAAGCAAGATGAAGGCCAGCGCTCAGCTGCTTTTCCCTGTCCTTCGAATACCTTTCTTTTGCTCTTCCATAGCTACATACAACAGAAGTTTTCGGTTCACTCATAACTTCCTTCTGAAAACAATGAAAAGACCAAAATTGAAAGCAACCCAATTTCAACTGCATTGCGAAAGTCGAACCCTTTTGATATCTCAATATTTATCAAATAAAAAAGCTCCAATTTTATACTAGAAAAAACCATACATTTCTACTTACAAGAAGAAATATAAACCCCATGAAACAGTGGAGCCTAGAACCGCAGGAGAGAAGCCTGCGTAGAGTCCTCTCAGGCCCTGTAAAACACAAAGCAATGTGATCCCAAATCATCATCTGACAAAAAAAAAAAAAAAACCCCTGGGGCGTTTGCAGGAGGATAGATTTTTACCTCCAATCGAGCAATGGTAAAAATGGCGTGAGCCGTGTTCTTGTAAGTCGGAAGATTCAAGACTCGACCGTCGTTGACTTGAAATCTGGTCCGGACAACGTCGAGGGGATGCATAGCGGCGACGGTGGCGAATCCTGCGACGGCGCCGGCGGTGGCGGTTTCCCACTGCCACCGCGACGCTGACGACATTTGTATTTCACGACAGATTTAGAAGACGAATTGTACTCTTTAAGCTGTGCAGCTCTGAGTTCTGAAGAGTGAAGCGAGCAGGCTTTTCTAGGCGATCGACCGCGACGTCGTCGTTTACGATTTTAAATCGAACCGCCAGGTATTTTACCGGTAACGACTAACGAGTAACGAAGTGGCGGCTTTGCCTCTCGACTCTTGAGTGCCCTCAGCTGTGACCCAGACCGTGCCGTTGTGTGTGCAAGGTGCGTACTTGGTGTTTTATAAAACTGGTATCTTTCACAGTTTTTGGTGGAAAAAAAAAAAAAATGTGAAGCAATAAAAAAAATGTGAAGCAATAAAAATAAACTTATTTTCACAGCACAGTAGAATTAGTTTTTTTTTTTTTCAAAACACAGTAATATCAAACCAGCTCTTATACCGGTTTGTTATTGAGGTGCTTTTTATAAAAAGTGGGTATCAAAAAAAGCTGAGCTCAAAAAGATGTTTGGTAAACACTTAAAAACAATTTATTTTTACAACTTTTGGTGAAAAAAAAAAAAACTAAAAACGTGAAGCAGCATAAATGTTGGATTATATGTTGAATGTTGGATTATGATTTCTTGTTAAACGTTGGATTATATGTTTAAAATAAAGTTTATAAATATTTTTCTTTTAAAAATAAAGTATATTTAGTAATTCACTTTTATTTGTTAAGAAAATTAAATTAATGGCACATCTAGTATTATACTATTTTTTGTCATTACACACAATCACAGCTGTTTTACATAAAAGTTTACCAAACACTATAATACTGCTTTTTTCCAAAAGCACTTTTACAAAAAAGTTTAACAAACACTCTGCTGCTTTATTTCACAGCTGCATACTCTCACAGCACAGCAGAAACGGTTTTTTATTTCAAAGCACAGCAATACCAAACTAACCCTTAAACAGTGTCGTTGGAAAGTGTCTAGACTAGGCTTATTTTCAAACTAATTAGGTCCTATCCTTCGAAGTGAAATTAGTCACCCTAGGATAATTCAAGTTTTGAAACCTCAATAGATTTTGGGATTCTGAATTTTAACATACATTTCAATTCTAATACAAATTGTCTCGAAAGTTTTTGGCATACGAGACTTCGGATGTCAAATTTGATTCGGATAACGCCAAATTTGAAAGCTTTCGTATAAAAACTTAACCAATTCAAAATTGTCTATCCAACTTGCACTCCATAGTTCCCAATTTTTCTAATACTCAAGTGCAACTAGGGTTTAGACCGACGAATATTATAACTGGTCCACAAATTTCAAATCCTGGATCAAATTTTAATCCAAACCCTGATTGAACTTATTGCATCGGAAGAAAAATTGCTAGTTTCAACTCATCGTATTTGAATTCACTTCGTAGTAAGTATGGTATAAAGATATGTTAAATTGATGATAAGTAAGCCCGAACAGACACAAGAAAGAGGCATAGGTTCGCACTACGGAATTCGCAATAATGTCCCTCATGATCTCCCACCATTCACAAGACAAGAACCTGCAGCCTCATGCGCTGCCGCGCTAGCCCAAGAAGACATTGCAGCACAAGGAATGCCTGAACAACAACAAGAACTTGGACTAAGTTGGCTTTTTGGATATTCTGTACCTCCTCATCTCCTGCCACCAGTAGCAAGCCTTCGACACTCCATTCTGTTGAGTCCCACGTTGGCTATACAAAAAGAGAAATAATAGTTTAAATATCATAACTCTACTCCAACTAACACTGATGTCTTTTGTGATAAAACTCCACACCTGACGGATTGTGCAGGTAATAATTACCAAGTTGGGGATAGTATTGGTGTTGTTGGAAGTGGGCTCTTGGCCCGTTTCTCGGATAATTCTACACATTCAGTTTCAAGAACCTGCTGCCCCTCATGTCTTGCAAGCCAGGAAAGCCATTGCAACGCAAGAACTAGGGCCAGGTTCGTACTGTGAAACTCAGAACTCTGTACCTAATGATATCCCATCGTTTCCAATCCTCAAGAATTCAATTCAACTTCAAAAGCCTGCCTGCTCCACAAGCCCAGCAATCCCAAAAAGCCATTGCTGCTGCACAAGAACATCCAAAACTGGAACCGGGATCTTATTATAAAAACGTCAACTACGTGCCTCCTGATATCCCACCGGTCCCAAGCATCCAACACCTGATTCAAATATGCAGCAAGCCTTTTGAGAAGCAGTTGGCAAAAAACGATGTGACGCGAGAGTTAAGGCTGAAGGATTGTGATGTGGAAACGCACATCTTGCCGTTGTTGAACCCGTCTGAGGACCCTAAACAAGGAATCTGGATCACAGTATACGACATCGCTGGTAGTGAGTACAAGATGATGTTTAAGGCCACAAGAGTCCGCAATAATATTCAAGCCCTTACCAGTGTAGGTTGGAAACATTTTGTTGAACATCATGGCCTGGTGAACTGCCAAGATTTTGTTACCCTGTGGGCGTTCAGGAATGCACAAACTGGAAAGCTATGCTTTGTCATCTGTTTGAGATATGGACTGCAGCATGAAAAGGTCTAAAAATGTCGATGAAGTTTCATTTGGTTCCGGTTCCATCGACTTGTAATTTTGAGGTGTACACATGGATCAAGATCATTTTTGTGAACCAATTTATCAAAATGCTCGGTGTAACTTTAGCAAAGTAGATATCATAAATTCAACTTTGTGAATCAATTTACGAAAATGCTAGGTCTACAACAGTTGGTAAAGTAAACGTAATGAAGTAGAAGATAGGACTGAATGTAACAAATCGAAACAAAACTTGTGCAGATACATTATTCTTACTCAAAGAAAGATGAGCAAAGCAACTGTATCGATGAATGCCTTTCAAAAAACGAATGCTTTTCATCATGAAGATCTCCTAATAGACTCGGTTAACTGCACTTCCACTGTGATGAATCACTATTTTGCTACTCTACATTTTAACAATCCTTGCCACCTGAAACTTGAACTTCTTCAAGCATCTCTCCTCCTGGAGAGTCACCAAAAGAAAATATAAACCATTAGGTACTGAAGTTGCATAACCACATCAAACCAGAAAAGAGTGCAGTAACGTGCAACGATAACAAGTGCTGTCAAAAACCATTTCCTGAAACCATTGACAAGTGATTTGGCCGAGTGGGTGATACCATTGTGCACTTATGTGTACTGCAAAACTGACGTGTAGCCGTATGCACATTCGGACACTCAAATAATTTCCGAGGTAAACACAGATTTTCCTACTAATTCCTCTATGACATTCTCCAGCTCCCCAACAAGGTCATGCTATAAAGCCCTAAATACCAAGGAAACCTATTCACTATTTAGAGACTGGATGAACACTGGATTCGGGACACGACTCAAAACTCATAGTACCTATATAACATCCCTAAATTCTCAGTAACCTTTACATATGAACAATAAATAGCCTAAGACTAGCCGTTAATCATACTGAACAAAGCTGGAATTCTAAACCAGCATGCTACGAAAACTTTCCGGGTTACCGATCCCTGAAAAACAACGAAAAAGCTCAAAAAGGGTTTATAGCTCCTACAGCCAAACTACAATGCACACCATACATTCAAACTTCAGTTCACAAAACGCAGGAGCAGAATTCCAGAATTTACCTCACTCCATAGAAACTTTGGCACCAACTTCCTTCATCTTGGCAACAATCGATTCGGCCTCCTCCTTCGTAACCCCCTTCTTCAACAGCGTAGGCGCCTTCTCCACCAAGTCCTTGGCCTCCTTCAGCCCCAAATCCGTAAACGTCCGCACCTCCTTAATCACCTTGATCTTCGCCGCAGCGTCGAAAGAATCGAGCTTTACATCAAACACCAACTTCTCCGCCTTCTCCTCGCTTTTGGCCGCCGCCGCGCCGCCCTTTCCGGCCCCCCTCAAGCCGCCGAATCCCATCCCGGGCATCATCATCACCATCCCCGGCATCTCCTTCACCCCCAATTTCTCCCTCAGAACCTCCGTGAGGTCCGAGACTTCGAGCAAAGTCAGGCCCGAGATCTCGTCCGCGATCGCCGATACCGATTCGGACGGCGGCGGCGGCGTCTGCTCCGGTACAGCGGTGGTGTAATTGCACACTACATGAGAGAAAATCTGGGGTTTCGATTGGAGAGACGAAATGGGAATAGGATTTGGGGGGTTTAGGGTTTTTTTAATGCAGGAAAAATGTGGGGAAATGAATCGTAAATATCTCATTTTTTTGGGTTCGGGAATGCGATTTTAGGGAATTTGAGGTAGCTATCTGGGCATGGCGGTTGTCGTCGGAGCATAGAATTTCAGAAGGTTGGTGGGTCCATGGCTTTGAAGCTCTCAGAAAAAGAGTGAAGAGTGATTGGTATGGCGCGAGTGGGAGTAACCCGCTGAAGCCTGCAGGCTTAAACCCTACAGGGACGAAGGGTTATGTTTTGGGCTTTGTGAAATAAAATCAATTATGAGCCCAAATCCGTTTTGGGGCCCAAGAACACCATGTTCTTGTTTGTACAAAATATCCGTCGATGTGGTGTCAAATAAGTAGTGGATCAAGAGTAATGGTATTCTTACCGCAATTTTATATTACATTTATTTACCATCTTAGGTGGCAGATGAGTTGGACAAGTTACATCATTTAATTTCAATCTTTTTATTAATTAAGGCGGTGTAGTCAAACTTGGATTTGAAAGGATTTTAAAAGATTTTAAAATCCTAATCTAGTCAACTAATGGATTTTAAGAATCCATATAAATCTAGGTGTAGTCAATGAAGATTTTAATAGTCAGTTTTAAAGTTCACCCAAATCTAGATGTATTCAAAAATTAAAGATTTTGTAGGATTTCATTAAGTTGTGGATTTTGTATGAATTCATTAAGTTGTGGATTTTGTAGGATTTGAGAGGAGGAAGTATATATAACAAATACCAAATAGAATCCTACCTCACACCATAGGATTTTAAATCCTAGTTAAACGACTCCTCTTCTTCTCATTGCCAGTCACTTTCTTTGCTGTATCTTCTTCCTTCATTTTTGCAATATTTTCTTCAATTTTTGTTGTTGGGTTGCATCATTTTATGCAATTTTTTCTTCAATTTTTTGTTGTTGGGTCGCAATCTTTCTTCATGTCCGCAATGTTTTCGTTGCTGCTGGACCCTCATGCTAATTGCTGCTACGTGTGCGGCATGGGTTCATGAATGAATAAGGTGACAACGATTGAATTCGTTTCTTCATGTGTGCTTATTTATGCTTTTTTTGTTGTTGGGTCGCAATCTTTCTTCATGTCTTCATGTCTACTTATTTATGTTTTTTTTTTTTGGGTACCATGAATGAATTCGTTTCATTAATAAATATCAAGAATAAATAAGGTGACAACGAAAGGGATAAGAATAAAGTGAGGGAGGAAGTAGGATTGGAAATGGGTGCACTGGGGATCTTTGAGGAGTTAGGTTTATGTGATAATCTTGACTTCTTTTTTTTCGGCTCCAAGGGATGCAGCTCCAGATCATGAACAGTTTCATTTGATTAAATTTACCTAGGTACATTTATCACCATTTGATTTATTTGATGGTTAAGATTCAACATTACAAAATCTTTCATTAAAATCTTCTCAAATCTTCCAAAATCTATAGGATTTTGTAGAAATCTATATAATCCTATGAAATCCATCACGTATCAAAATCTATTAAAATCCCCTCAAATCCAAGTTTGACTACACCCCCCTAAAACACTTAAATAATCTTAGGTGGAAGAAGGAGACTTCTTGTATACCATAATCATCATTTAATTAACAATCTTTTTATCAATTATTGATTAACATTTTGAAATTAAATGCTAATTAATTTAGATGATATGGCTGTCCACATCAAATGACACCTTAGGTGATACAAAATTATGGTAAGAATAGCATTATTGGTGGATCAAACTGTTTCATGTGAGTTTTTATTTTCATGTCTTAATATAGAAGACTATGTCTTGGCGCTATATGAAATATGAATATTAATTAATAATAGCATGACACTTCGAATTCGATATGATAAATTTTTTTAACCCTTAAATTATGTATCGAAAGAGTAGTATGAGATAAAATGTATTTCCGATTTTATCTAATCTATCTGGAGGCCTATTTTAGTGTCACAAACTTTTTTGTTTTCATGCCGGGAGGCTTTTAACAATATTTAGTGTAACATCTCACATCGCCCAGGGGAGTGATCCTTAAATGTATATTCTCATCCTTACTTAGCACGAGGCCTTTTGGGAGCTCACTGGCTTCGGGTTCCGTCGGAACTCCGAAGTTAAGCGAGAAGGTGGCCAGAGCACTCTCATGATGGGTGACCCACTGGGAAGTTGCTCGTGAGTTCCCAGAAACAAAATCGTAAGGGAGTGGTCGGGGCCCAAAGCAGACAATATTGTGCTATGGTGGTGGAGCGGGGCCGGGAAGTGATCCACCCCGGGCCGGGATGTGACATTTAGGTTATGAAAGAATATGAAAAAAAAAAAATCTTGTTATTTTATTTGAAAAAAAAAAATAAAAAACTTTGGGTCTCAGTTTTTTATTCCTAACTCATAGCCTTCAAGTGATTTTTCTTCATTACTTATAGGCGCTTAATATCGACACATATTTAACTGTTAAATTTAATTTAATTATAGAAATTAAATGACCAAAGACAGTTAAATCAAATACAACGGTCAAATATGTGACTAGGAACGGAAGAAAATTTCCAAAAAGCCAAATGAATGAAGAAAAATGGTGCAATTTCCATTAAATTTCATCAAGTGATGCCCATAATTTATCCTTGAAATCACAAAATACACACACACACACACACAAAATGCCCACAATTTATCCTTGAAAGCACAAAATACACACACACACACACACACAAAAAGAAGAAAAGCGAACTCCATACAAATTTCCAGCACCCTCATAAGCTAAGAGTTAACCTTCCTGCAGCTCTTCCTAATCTCTCCCCTCGACCCCGTAATCGGAGAAATATTCCCCATCTTAACCATGGACTTGGCAAACTGCTCAAAGAAAAGCTCATTGTTCTCTGCATACTGCTGCACCAACTGCTTTGACACCTGACTTTTCGTGACGAGAACTTCGTCCGAGTTCAGAAGCCCCTTGATGGCCAGCAGGTTCTTGAAGTAGCTGTTGTCGAACTTTGTAGGGCTCACAAAGTCCATCACGAACAGGTTCTGGTCCCCGCCGGATCTCGGGCACCTGGTTCGAAGCTGGGCGGCGTAGGACTGGTCGAGGGTGAAGTCAGCCAGACCGTTGCCCGACTGGTTGTAGAGCCTCTGCCTGAAGGAGGTGCACCTGGCATTTCCAATGGTGTGGCTTCCTGCATGAACACAAAGTTTAGCGCATGTTAATATTTGGGTAATTTTTATTTTGCATGTTGGAGTTGTGTGGCTAGATACAAGTTAAATGTTAGTGATTACTAATAGCACCAAAGTCTTTTGAGATAGTACCCGACGGATTTGGATCCTCTCCGAGGTAACTGGTCAAGATCCTCCTGACCAGTATTCGTGAACCGTTGGATTTTTATCCAACGGCTACAAACAGGGGACCCTCTAAAAGTTATAATAATTGTAGCTGTTGGATAAAAATCCAACGGTCCACGAACACTGATTAGGAAGATCTCGACTAGTTGTCTCGGAGAGGATCCACTGTCAGACTAGGTGGGCTCCAACATAGTGCAAAAATTGGGAAATTAATCTCTTGGTGCTAATTCTTATAAAGTTCATCCACTTTGTGAAAATTAACCTATTTCACCCTAGTGAAAATTGGCCCACTCCACCTTAATAACATCGAACAAAGTTAATCACTCAACAAACATTGACTGTAAAAGGATAAATTATAGTCCACTTCTATGAAAATTCTTGGTTTTGCCCTTGAAGGTTAAATTTGAGATTAATATCGGTGATACCCACACCGATTTTCTGTAAAACAAGGTAGTATATATAAAATGGTGTGTTGGGAAAAAATTTACCAGATAGTGCAACAAGATCAACAATGTCGAGCTTTTTCAATTTGAACTTGGTGAGAATAGTTTGGAATGTGTTGTTTGGGGCAGGAATGTTGTTGTTGGAGCCACTCAAACTTGCTCCTCTTGAATCCCTTCTTCCAAGTGGGACCTCCCAGTTTGGCCCACCAGTCTGAAATTTTATGCAACAATTGACAGACAGCATATGTTAGAATTTAGGCTTTTGTCACACACCATGCAACTTACAAAAAAAGCTAAAATTTGTAGAAGCACTTACCAGAACAGTTGAGTCTCTAGCAGCAAGAGCCAAAATGTCAGCACAAGACACAGTGCTGGGGCACTCATTCTCCAGTGCAGACTTGATTTCGTCAATCACTTCGAACCCTCGCGCTGAATTCTGGTTCGGGACAGACCTCTTTTCGGTGATTATGTTCTGGCTGCTGTCCAGCAGAAGTGATGCATCACAACCCTGCAAAATAGGTAGCAAGTAGCAAAACAATCTTAAGTACCTCACTCACATAGATGTACGTGTAACTAGAAGTAACTGGGACACTTTTTGTGATCGTATACCTTCACGAAACAGTCATGGAAATGCAGCCTGAGCAAAGAAGCTGCCATTCGGGTTTCCCTAGCAACTGCTTTCGCAACAACGGACTTGACAATCTCTTTGGCTCTGGGGCAGGAGCGGTCATAAAACTGTGGGTAGAGATACCCACCAGGAGTTTTGTCACAGAAACATAGTGGAGAAAATGCAAGAAGAGAAAGAGCAAGAAGGAAGCTCAAAGAGTTGGCCATAATAATGTGGTTTCTTGGAGAAGAAGACTTGAAATTTGAAGACTTTGGTTTGATGAATCCTTTGGTTGGATTGATGAAATTTATAGAGGGGACTTTGTCGGGGGAGAGAGAGAGAGAGAGAGAGAGAGAGAGAGAGAGAAGCTGCATGGAGTTGGTAGCTTACGATTGCAAGCTGCTACACCAGTAGACAGGATCAAAAGAGAAGGTTGGAGTGGTAGCTTTCATGCTTTTGGCAGATGACAAATCATAATTATGGTAACTTCGTTTCTAATTAAGATGATAATAAGTTAGAAGGTCTAAGCTTGTTCTAGAGGAACAAATCTTTTTGACTCACAATGCAAAACTGCTAGACATAAAAAAATTTACAGTGTGATTATGAAAATTTTATAGTGTGATACTGGAATACAATCATGTGGTATAATCAGTCTACATGTCACAATATAAACTAACCACGGTTCTTTAGAGTTGAATGGCTACAGTATCAATCAAATATTCATGATACCATAACACATGAACTGGCTATACCACACGGTATTTTAGATTTGGAATCCGAAATCCAACTAGATTGACATGTAATCATTATAAAGAAACATTAAAGCCTCTTTCACTTCATTAGGAGATTGGCATCTTTTATATTTTCAAAATGAGAATACTTCAATATTGGTGTTCGATCACATCATTCATAAGTACTCTGAGCAAAAACGAGGAACTCCATGCATTTAGTTTCACCTGATCCCGAACTAGTTCCGCCTAGTGTAAAAATTAAATGCCCAAGTTCCGGCTCCCCGAATATGCTTGTATCAAGGGAAAAAAAACCTAGTATACATGTCTTGTATTATTGTTTGCTTTTGCCTTCCTTACTAATTCATGAGTTCACATTGATTCCATTAGTTGGTTAATCATTAAATTTTTCCGTTATCATGAAGCTTATATGCTCGTGGCTTTCTGAGAATCAATAATTTTCATAGATAATTGTTGCGCGTTCAATGTGTTGTCCTGTTACATACTTACACCTGTTTGGGCATGTTAGAAAACTTGGATTAATCCAAAGAATATGATAACGGGAATATTAGGTTAATCTGGACGGTCCAAAATCTATAATAAAGATATCGTAGGCTTGGTAGGAGAACTACTTCTATAAGCATCCCTTAATTGCAAATAAAAGCATATGCCATTACATATAGCAAGTATATCCCTAACATTGCACTTGACATATTAACGAACAAGCATATGACTATTTTGTCTAGTCGCATTCAATTTTTACTTTGTTAAAGAAGATTCTAATTTCAAAGCTCATAAACGATATTTGTTAATTAAAAAAAAAACATGATATGAATTGAATTCGTTTGACTCACAATATCACCGTGCTATGACAATTTGATCTCGTTGAAAGACAAACATTTTGCAGTGAAACTTCTAAACCTTTGTGTGTTATACTAGTACAAGTTAGCTGATATTCAGCGTGCTATGAAAATTTGATCTCGTTGAAAGACAAACATTTTGCAGTGAAACTTCTAAACCTTTGTGTGTTATACTAGTACAAGTTAGCTGATATTCAGTGTCATGACGGTCAAATTGCACCATATCTTCTTTCATTGGGCCTCGGTGTTCCTCGAGTAGGAGTATGAGAAGGTGAACGTTCCCAAGAGGCTTCACTGGCAAAGGCAGTATTAAGATCTTCGTGTCGGGTGTAACTTTGCCTTGTGTCACTCACCTATTTTTGTATCCCCAAATTAAGAACCATTAGAAAGTATACAGTGGACATGGGCACTGATTAAGCTCAGTTGCCTTGTAAGGTTTCTCTACAATTTAAAACTAAAGCATCTTGCAGCAGGATCTATTTGTTCCTAAGAATTCGAGTCTAACAAAGAAATGTTCTAGGACAATGCAGGGAAATTGCCGTCTTAACAATCAGAAAAAATCATGATGATTGTCCTCATAAAACCTATACATTTACCTAAGGAATGGTGCCCAACATGCTTCAGTTCCCCCCGGGCTTATGGTTGAGCCCCTTATTGCATGGTCCGCTTTACGTTTTTAAGAAAGCAAAGAGTACTCATCATAAGAATATTGTTGATTAAATAATGGGCTCGTTTGGAAGGGTTTTTAAAATGATCGAAAACGCGTTTAATGAAAATGTTTTTGGGTTCGAAAAACACTTGAAGTGCTTCATTCACTTGCATTTTTAGTAAGGATTGGTCTCAAAATCATTTTAACAAAAAACGTTTTCAGTTATTTAAAAAGTACTTCCAAACGAGCTTGATATTATATTTCGGCCACATAAGTAGTTTAAATTCATTAGCCTCTCATATGCATAAGTCATAAGGCAACCAATCATTTGCTAAGTCCAAGGCATACAACATAAATCTTAATGCTAGTGATGTATGCTTACAGTTTCTAAACAAGCAGATATAATTTGTCATGCCCGGCAATGCGTCTATCCCACGCTGTATGTGATCAAGCGTAAATATTAAACATATAACTGAAGACATACCAATTGAGCCTACGATGACAAACTGGAAATTAAAAAACCATCCAAGATATTGAAGCCAAAGAAATAAGGCCTACCTTCTGTTCAACTCGAGTCTTGTATATAATGTTGGATATATGTCAACAATCTATGATAAACTTGCATATACTAATAATAAATATATTACAGAGAATAAACAAGATGAAATATTATTTAAGCAGAGAAACAGAAGATCGAGGCTTGCGTACTGCAATGTTTTTGAAACAAAAATTTCGTCCATACTCAGTGCTTGTAGTTTTACAGACGTCTGCTTCACCAAGATTCAACGATCTAAGTTAGAATTCCAACACCGGAAAACTAGACTTCTGGCGAATTTGTTTGTGGTACTCTTAGTATGCTTGGTATATAAGGATTGATGATTTTCAGTGTATTGAATGATATGTAGATGCATGTATTTATAGTGAGCATATGTCTATTTGCAACATACATGTTTTTAGGAGGCGACTGTTCAATGCAAATGGTGTGTTGCTTCATGTGTTTCTCAGATATGTTCATAGGCTCTCAGACTTCATCTGAAAGGATGAGTTTTTTCATAAAAAATAATTTAATTAAATTCGAAATTAATTAAATTTTTTAATTTTCAAAGCCTGGCGAATTTGTTTGTGGCACTCTCAGTATGCTTGGTATATAAGGATTGATGATTTTCAGTGTATTGAATGATATGCAGATGCATGTATTTATAGTGAGCATATGTTTATTCGCAACAGACATGTTTTTAGGAGGCGACTGTTCAACACAAAGGGTGTGTTACTTCATGTGTTTCTCAGACATGTTCATACACTCTCATACTTCATCTGAAAGGATGAGTCTTTTCATAAAAAATAATTTAATTAAATTCAAAATTAATTTTCAAAGCCCTCCCCCCAGGCCCATCTATTGATAATTACACCCCAAAGCCCAACCTCAAGGGTGAGTCCAATTTTATTCTCCAAGATCCATCACTCAAATTACTTTTTATAAGGGACAAAACCTTATAAAGTGAGGAAATCTTGTGGTGGTGAGCAACGTGGGATAATGAAATTCTATTCAAAATTTCTAACATATAAACCCTCCACAACAAAACAGTGTCGATGATGCAGTGAATCTGATCTGAGACAGATCGCTCAAACATCAACTTCAGCTAAAAATAAGGCTATACTGGATTGATTATAAGGATGTGTATGATAGACCCCCCACCGTCCCTCGCAAAGCGAGGAACCTTGTTGGCTTTGGGTCGCCTTTTTAATCTGTTTGTTGCCATTGAATGCCTATACAGCATACGATGCAGTTGCTCACATCACATGTTTTAGTTATCGAATTTTATCATGGCAATTGATAAATATTTGTAGTATGGATATTTTTCAGTAGGAACTGGCTTACTTGCAGGATACACTCCAAATGTAGCCCATCCCGTTGTAATCTCTCCACTTTTGCGCCTGCCTATGTTCTGCGATTGAGCAAACCAAGCTCTTTCAGTTGATATTATTACAAACCACTACTGGTATCAATTTTCAAGACATTTACCCACTCAGTCAGCCAATTACATTTCACCAGCAAGTTCGACTGCAAGAAGTGTCGCTTTAATACGATTTGGCACATTGCATCTCCAGAACTTGTTCTCTTAAGATAGGTTATGTTTCTCCACAGTTTGAAACATGAGAGTTTTAAGAGAGCAATATGAGCTTACCGCACATTTTGGCAAGCAAAAACTGGATGGGCTCATAACCCTCCACTGGGTAGTGATATTTAACTTCATATGGAGTATCACGTGCCCTTTCACCTGAAAATTACAAATAGGAATTAAGAAGACGTTGTTGTAACTTGTAAGGGATATCAACACCCACTGCAGTAAAGATACCCTTACATCTCCATGCAACAGTTGAGATTGTGGGTGAGGGTGACAAAGTTGGAGGGGGGCTCCCAGTTGCTCCCGACCCTAATAACTTAACATCCAGGCCATTTTCTGGTAAGACCTGCAAATATTTAATCAAACTGAGGACAGATAATTTGAACATTTTATTTACTTATAAATGGTTTTGCATGCATCAAAGTGTACGGAAGCCGAGCACCTTAATATTAGGTCTTTGCACCAAAGTGGAAAAGGAAGCAATATTGCAGCCATAGAAAGGGTTACACGTCTCTGTTCGGTCCCAAAGCTGCAAAATGCACTTTATAGGTCAGATTGATGGAGGCTACTTTTTTCTTTTCTGGTTTAGGGGAAGGAGATGTTAAACGACTCATCCCATACCTAAACTCGCAGTGAGACTTTTCATAGCCTAATTGAGTCATGCCATCGTAAACCTGCAAGTTCACAAAAGATACATATTAGTCCCCAAGCTAACATTCAACATGCAGCATGTGTTGGATAATTAGGTGATGCATATTCTGTCCACTTCACACATTTTCGGTGTTCATTCATCTTCAGAAAAATAAGATCAAATATTCAAAGTTGGCGCAATATGTAATGATTGCCTCAACAAATATTTAACGTTACATTTTACCATAATGAATTGACAATGAATTGAACTGTGGAGGAATTAAACTTTGAATTTTTGTTCAAGCTGTTTTATATAATAGTAAAGGGGTGTGCTATTTACACACATTTTTTACTTCTCACACATCCCTTATTAATTTATGTTCTTTGATCTTTTTCAATTGATCTGATCTGGTGACCGAAAATTAGAAGAGTGTGTGAGAAGTAAAAATGGGTGTGTGGATATCACACCCCAATAGTAAATGAGAAAGCTTAAAACTTTTTAAAATAATGCGAGGATATAATGGGTAAAAGGTGAATTGGTGATAAATTGTTATTCAAAATTAAGAGCTAAATTTATGGCAACAATTGTTATTGTCACTTTATCATTGACTTGTTTAATACATATTTGATAATTAACCATGTCTGTAATTTGATTAGTTTATTTTGTTTTTTTGCATGATTATTTTAAAATGTATATAATAAAATTATGTTAAATTCAAAAAATTTTATTGTTAGAAATTCAACAGCCTAGAAATATAGCAGTTGAAAATCCAACGGTTCGGAACATACCAAGTCGCCCCTCTCAATCGGGTGTGAGGGCGTCTGCCAAGCGGGCCTCGCTACCTACTTTTGGTTGGCCCAAAAACTTGAACTCTTGCGAACCGCACGTGCCTGACCCAAAATCTCACCTCAAACGGACAGGCGCGTGAGAATGGCCCGATTGTTAGGTCTGGGGGGTTGGGCCCGCTGAATGGCCCCAAGGTAGGCTGGAGCTGTTTTTGCTGGAGTGGGAGGATTGACTCACTCAATTGCAAGGGCAATTCAAAGAGGTGGAGGTGGAGTTGCTCCAACTACTCTGCAGACCAAAAAAGGGTAGAGAAATTTTCCAAAAGTAAAAGAAGAAAAAAGAGAAAAGTGAAAATTGATGACAACAACAAACAAGTGTTAAAAATTGGAAGAAAAGGGAAAAAGGAAAAAAAACAACCCAAAAATAAAAAGCCACAAGAAACCATATTCCAAAATGCAAATTCCATTCCATTTTATATTTTTCCAAATTCCTAAAACAAACAAAAATAAGGAAAATTAATAAAAATAGTTTGAAAACTTTGTGTTTTAACGATAAATATAAAATAAAATGTAAAGTAAATAGTATTAGAATTAACCTTTTAGTGTAAAAATATAATTTTTTATTAAAATGAACAGTACTGGAAGATTTTCGTTAAAATTTAAAAAAAAAAAAAAAGCAAAAAAGCATTGAAAATTCCAAAAAACAAAAACAAAAAGGCCTCCAAACACTCCCACACACAATAGAGAGAAGCAGCACCTCTCAACCTCGAGCTCCGCGCTCCGCGCTCCGATTCTCTGTAAAGAAACACAATCGAACAGAAGAATTACGATCAAAGCTTCAAACTTTCCCATTAATTTCACAAAATTTGAGCGCCAAAATCCATCGGAGCTTCGGCAAAAACCTGGAAACTATCATTATTTACAAGCGTCTTCAATCGCAGAGAGCCAAATGTACGAACCCCACCGGCCGCAGTCGAAAACCCAAACCCTAGAACTATGCCGCCGGGACTCGCAGTGACGGAACTTTCAAACCCTAGAAATAGCCAAGCATTCCGTGGGGTGGGTCGCGGCGCAGAAGCGGTGGCTTCTGGCTTTTCTCGTCATGGTCTCCCTCTCTACCATGATCGCCTTCTTCATCAGAGCCGCGTTTGACACCTGCGATCGCGGCGGCCTCGACGTCGTCGATAAGAGGGTTCCGCTGGGGGCGCCCATTGGAACCAGTCCTAGCCCCCTCAGCTTCATGAAGTCCAAGCTCGTGCTCTTGGTCTCCCACGAGCTTTCTCTTTCTGGTAATGTCTCTGTCTCCATTAGATTGTTATCATTTTTATGAATTTAATGCATTTTTTATATTAATCGTGTTTAATTAGTTGTGTTAAGTTTTTAATGACTTATTAGATTATACAAACATAGAAAGTTAGCAGCTTTAGATGAAAAGCACCACTTGTATCGGTGGAATCTGTGAGCATTAACTGGTTTTCGATAACCCATTTGACAATAAGTCCTTTCCTGTCTCGCATTAAATACAGCACCAGAAACTTTGGCACCAACTTCCTTCATCTTGGCAACAATCGATTCGGCCTCCTCCTTCGTAACCCCCTTCTTCAACAGCGTAGGTGACACGCCCCGATCCCGATATTTCCCCGAATACTAGGATAGGCACGTGCTGGCCGACACCCGAGGGTGACGAAAGCCATTTATTGAGTGTAATTGCTGAAAATAAAGGATAGATAAAACTTATAAATGTAAAAGAATAAGGAATATGCATTTAAGGAACGTGTTCAGAGCATACAACTAACTAGAACACTAAAGAAAATAATATGAAATTAGATGAACAAAGAAATGGGTCCTACATCGAGAGGACTCGAAGATACCGAAGCGGAAGTGCCTGGATGCCGGGATTGTACGCCTCGATTCTAAGTCCTGAAGGGGGCGCAAAACAAACATGAGTGGACCGATTTGATATAAATATAATAAAACAATTAACAACTTACTAACCCCCAGGTTTTATGAAAACACATATATAATGATAAACATAGGTTTTCCGAAACCTAGCATGATGTGCAGTATCTCAAATCATAACTCATATATAATAATCACTAGTGAATTGTCCGATATAACCTCCAGGCCCCATGCCGGCTCCCCGTCTCTGAGCAGACAGTCAGAGGAAAATACACTTCAGGCCCCATGCCGGCTCCCCGTCCCTGTGCTAAATAGCCAGAGGAAACATACTCCAGGCCCTATGCCAACACCAAACCGTCGCCCGGGACGGACCGGAATCTATCCCTACGTCCCGTAGCGGAAAGGACCACTAGGTAGGTACAAAACCATTGAACATATATATATTGAAAAACAACTTCATAGTATAAAGTCATCCATCATCTATACTATAAAGAGGTGTTCGAAACATGTTCTAAATATCATATCGTCATCCATCAGATATTCTATAAGAACACGGGTTATAGGAAAAATAGTAATAATTCAAAATAGCCTCAGTAAGCATGTTATCTCACAAAACGTTTCATAGAACATAATCATCAAATCATGTTTTTCATGTATGCATTTCTACTATTAAAACATGCTTTTGAAGGGGTCCACTCACAGTACTTAGCCGTCGAAGAGCCACGCAAACTAACGAACAAGAAAACGTCACCAATAATTGCCCCTAAGCACATAAAGGGTCCAATTAATAAAACTCTATTTTAACAATTGAATTTGGGAAAACAGACGTTGGAAACGGATTCAGAACGTCGAATTACCCTAAGAAGGGTCCCGGACAAAAACCCGAAAAGTCAACCCTAAAGTCAACGTTGACCGGGGTCAACGGTCAAATTAGGTCTAACGGGTTTTAGGCTTGAAATCTGGATTAAGGTTTAGGTTTAGGTTAAATAGGATTAGGATCTATTGGGTTTTGGAATTCTAAGGTTTTGGGTTAAAAGGGTTTTGGGTGAAGAAATGTGGTTTGGGCCTAAGCCCAAACACATACACACCACAAACACACATACACATGCACGGCATGCACATGCATGCATGGCATGCATATACACACACTTAAACACACACACACAAACTCACACACTCACACAGCACACACACACTAAATATACATACACACACACACGGGTACACACTCACACACCCACACAATCTAAAACACACACACACATGGCCCAAAGGCCTCACAACCAAAAGGGTTGGGCTCAGCAGGGAAGGCCCAAAGGGCTTGGTTTTGGTGGGTCGCCGGACCCAATGGGAGAGAAAGCCGGAATTCGGCCGGAAAATGCACAATCTTTAAACGACCATAACTTTGTCAAAACTCAACGAAATCAAGCGAGACAAAAACGAAAGTTGTAGCCCTTGAAGAGACGAAGAGAATGGTACCTCACACGACGTCTAACTCGCCGTGGTTTGACCGGAAAATACCTCGAAAGCCGTCGGACTCGCCGGAAACTGGGTAAGATTCAAATGAGTATAACTTTTCCAATACTCAACGAAATTGAGTGAAACAAAAAGGAAAGTTGTACTACTCGACGAGACGAAGAGATTGATACCTTGCACGCCGGCCAACTCGTCGTGGTTTGGCCGGAAATGGCCTCGAAAGGGGCGGTGCTCGCCGGAGCTTACTCCGTGTCGTCGAACTCGCAGGGCAGGGTCCGGGGTTCGTTGCGAGCCTCTCTTCGATGGTGACTCGGTCCTAGTGAGTCCAGGGGAAGAGAGAGAGCCGAGAGACAGACAGAAGAAGGAAGAAAAGAAAACAGAAAAGAAGAAGAAGAAAGAAGGGAGTTCACGGGGGAGGGACAGAGAGAGAATGAAGAGTGACGGGAATGGGGGACACAAAAACAGAAGGTGGGCCCCTTGGGCACACCATTTAAGACCCAAAACAATTTTAAAAACAAGATAAACTCAAACTTAGTAAAAATACGATTTAAATTAGGGGCGGGTGTAACAGTAGGCGCCTTCTCCACCAAGTCCTTGGCCTCCTTCAGCCCCAAATCCGTAAACGTCCGCACCTCCTTAATCACCTTGATCTTCGCCGCAGCATCGAAAGAATCGAGCTTTACATCAAACACCAACTTCTCCGCCTTCTCCTTGCTTTTGGCCGCCGCCGCGCCGCCCTTTCCGGCCCCCCTCAAGCCGCCGAATCCCATCCCGGGCATCATCATCACCATCCCCGGCATCTCCTTCACCCCCAATTTCTCCCTCAGAACCTCCGTGAGGTCCGAGACTTCGAGCAAAGTCAGGCCCGAGATCTCGTCCGCGATCGCCGATACCGACTCGGACGGCGGCGGCGTCTGCTCCGGTACAGCGGTGGTGTAATTGCACACTACATGAGAGAAAATCTGGGGCTTCGATTGGAGAGACGAAATGGGAATAGGATTTGGGGGGTTTAGGTTTTTTTGAATGCGGGAAAAATGTGGGGAAATGAGTCGTAAATATCTCATTTTTTTGGGTTCGGGAATGCGATTTTAGGGAATTTGAGGAAGCTATCTGGGCATGGCGGTTGTCGTCGGAGCATAGAATTTCAGAAGGTTGGTGCGTCCATGGCTTTGAAGCTCTGAGAAAAAGAGTGAAGAGTGACTGGTATGGCGCGAGGGGAGTAACCCGCTGAAGCCTGCAGGCTTAAACCCTATGGGGACGAAGGGTTATGTTTGGGCTTTGTGAAGTAAAATCAATTATGAGCCCAAATCCGTTTTGGGGCCCAAAAACACCATGTTCTGGTTTGTACAAAATATCTATCTTACTTACAGACGCTCAGTATCGACACATATTTGACCGTTAAATTTAATCTAATTGCATAAGTTAAGTGATTAAATACAGTTAAATCAAATGCAACGGTTAAATATGTGACTAGGAACTGAAGAACATTTCCAAAAAGCCAAATGAAAGAAGGAAAATAGTGCAATTTACATTAAATTACATCATGGGATGCCCACAATTTATCCTTGAAAGCACAAAATACACACAAAAAAAAGGAACTCCATACAAATATCTAGCACCCTCATAAGTTAAGAGTTAACCTTCCTGCAGCTCTTCCTAATCTCTCCACTGGACCCCGTAATCGGAGAAATATTGCCCATCTTAACCATTGACTTGGCAAACTGCTCAAAGAAAAGCTCATTGTTCTCTGCATACTGCTGCACCAACTGCTTCGACACCTGACTTTTCGTGACGAGAACTTCGTCCGAGTTCAGAAGCCCCTTGGAGGCCAGCAGGTTCTTGAAGTAACTGTTGTCGAACTTCGTAGGGCTCACAAAGTCCATCACGAACAGGTTCTGGTCCCCGCCGGATCTTGGGCACCTGGTTCGAAGCTGGGCGGCGAAGGACTGGTCAAGGGTGAAGTCAGCCAGGCCGTTGCCCGATTGGATGTAGAGCCTCTGCCTGAAGGTGGTGCACCTGGCATTTCCAATGGTGTGGCTTCCTGCATGAGCACAAAGTTTAGGGCATGCTAATATTTGGGTAATTTTATTTTGCTTGTTGGAGTTGTGTGGCTAGATACAAGTTAAACGTTGGTGATTACTAATAGCACCGAAGTCTTTTGAGATAGAACCCAACGTCTAAATAGGTTTGGTAGGTTAACACAACCTAGCAAGGCGGAGCCACTGGCGTACTAGGTGGGCTCCAACATAGTGCAAAAATTGGGAAATGAATCTCATGGTGCTAATTCTTATAAAGTTCATCCATTTTGTGAAAATTAACCTATTTCACTCCAATGAAAATTGGCCCACTCCACCTTAACAACACCGAATAAAGTCAATTACTCAGCAAACATAGATTATAAAAGGATAAATTATAGTCTACTTCTATGAAAATTCTTGGATTTGCCCTTAAAGGTTAAGTTTGAGATTAATATTGGTGTTGGATCAGGTTTAATGGTGGACCCACATCGATTTTCTGTAAGACCATCTCCAAAGGAGATGTAAAAATGTCCAAATCAGCAATAACAGTAAAAAAAGACAGCTACAATGTTTTCTAACCAAGAAGCCAAATCTGATGTGGCATGACATGGAATAGCAGCTCTCCTTTGCTATCAAATTTGACAGCAGCTTCATATATTTTTTTAATTAATTTTGACAGCAGCTTCAAATAATTTTTAATTAATTTTTAAATGTTATTTTATTAATTTTTTTATCAGATCTGCAACTCTCCTCTCTACTCGAACATGAGAAGCGCCGCTCGTCCTTCTTTTTCCCTTTTCTCAGAACCAAACCCAGAAACTAACCTCACAATCTCAACCTAAAACCCAAATGGAAGACTCCATTTCGCACCGTTGCTCAAACAAGAGCTCTCGAATCCTCGCTGCAATGCCTAGGCTACGATTCGAGGAAGATCGTCGCCGACGAATTGCAATCCCTCGGCTACAATTCCTCCACCTACAATCCCTCGACTTTGGTTGTGGCCTTTGGATTTCAAGTGAGTTCGTGTATATCAATATGATGGTAGAGGGCGATAGATTGTTGATGGAGAAGAGAAGCAGGTATACAAAGATTCAGAAAATAGAGAACGAAGATGATAGGAGAAGTCTAGAAAGAAGGGGCATAAAATAATAGTTTAATAAAATAAAAAGAAAAGTAAATAGTATAATAAAATAATATTTAATTTAACATACCGGGTGGAGAGCAAAATTTTGAAAGATGTTAAAATGCCACATAGGCTGTTAAATTCAAATTTTATGTTTAAAATTTAACATCTCCTTTGGAGATATTCTAAAGCAATTAAGTATATATAAAATGGAGTGTTGGGAAAAAATTTACCAGATAGTGCAACAAGATCAACAATGTCGAGCTTTTTCAATTTGAATTTGGTGAGAATAGTTTGGAATGTGTTGTTTGGGGCAGGAATGTTGCTGTTGGAGCCACTCAAACTTGCTCCTCTTGAATCCCTTCTTCCTAGTGGGACCTCCCAGTTCGGCCCTCCAGTCTGAAATATTATGCAACAATTGACAGTCAGCACATGTTAGAAATTTAGGCTTTTGTCACACGCCATGCAACTTACAAAAAAAGCTAAAATTTGTAGAAGCACTTACCAGAACAGTTGAGTCTCTAGCAGCAAGAGCCAAAATGTCAGCACAAGACACAGTGCTGGGGCACTCCTTCTCCAATGCAGACTTGATTTCGTCAATCACTTCGAACCCTCGCGCTGAATTCTGGTTCGGGACAGACATCTTTTCGGTGATTACGTTCTGGCTGCTGTCCAGCAGAATTGATGCATCACAACCCTGCAAAATAGGTAGCAAGTAGCAACACAATCTTAAGTACCTCATTCACATAGATGTACGTGTAACTAGAAGCAACTGAGACACTTTTTGTGATCGTATACCTTCACGAAACAGTCATGGAAATGCAGCCTGAGCAAAGAAGCTGCCATTCGGGTTTCCCTTGCAACGGCTTTCGCAACAACGGACTTGACAATCTCTTTGGCTCTGGGGCAGGAGCGGTCATAAAACTGTGGGTAGAGATACCCACCAGGAGTTTTGTGACAGAAACATAGTGGAGAAAATGCAAGAAGAGAAAGAGCTAGAAGGAAGCTCAAAGAGTTGGCCATATAATAATGTGGTTTCTTGGAGAAGAAGACTTGAAATTTGAAGACTTTGGTTTGATGAATCCTTTGGTTGGATTGATGAAATTTATAGAGGAGACTTCGTTTTTTTTTTGGGGGGGGGGGGGAGAGGGAGAGAGAGAGAGAGAGTGAGAGAGAAGCTGCATGGAGTTGGTAGCTTACTATTGCAAGCTGCTACACCAGTAGACAGGATCAAAAGAGAAGGTTGGAGTTGGTAGCTTTCATGCTTTTGAGCAGATAACTAAATCGTAATTATGGTAACTTCGTTTCTAATTAAGATGATAATTAGTTAGAAGGTCTTATCTTGTTCTAGAGGAACAAATCTTTTTTACTCACAATGCAAAACTGCCAGACAGAGAAAATATATTAGTACAATGAACCTTATAGAAATTTATTAGTACAATGGACCTTGCATCCTTAGTACAATATTTTGGTACACTAATTGATTGCAAGACCATCAGATCTTGAAAAAATTTCAACGTAATACTTGAATACAATCACGTGGTATAATTAATCTACGTGTCACAATATAAACTAACCACGGTTCTTTAGAGTTGAATGGCTACAGTGTCAATCAAATATTCATGATACCGTAATACATGAACTGGTTATACCACACGGTATTTTATATTTAGAATCCGAAATCCAACTAGATTGACATGTAATCATTATAAAGAAACATTAAAGCCTCTTTCACTTCATTAGGAGATTGGCATCTTTTATATTTTCAAAATGAGAATACTTCAATATTGGTGTTCGATCACATCATTCATAAGTATTCTGAGCAAAAACGAGGAACTCCATGCATTTAGTTTCACCTGATCCCGAACTAGTTCCGCCTGTGTAAAAAATGCCCAAGTTCCGGCTTCCCGAATATGCTTGTATCAAGGGGGGGAAAAAAAAAACCTAGTATACATGTCTTGTATTATTGTTTGCTTGCCTTCCTTACTAATTCATGAGTTCACATTGATTCCATTAGTTGGTTAATCATTAAATTTTTCCGTTAATCATGAAGCTTATATGCTCGTGGCTTTTTGACTTGAGGATTAATCCAAAGAATACAGTGACATATTAGAAAAGTTGGTTAATCCAAAGAATATGATAACGGGAATATTAGGTTAATCTGGACGGTCCAATCTATAATAAAGATATCGTAGGCTGGGTAGGAGAACTACTTCTATAAGCATCCTCCCTAACATTGCACTTGACATATTAACGAACAAGCGTATGAGTATTTGGTCTAGTCGCATTCAATTTTTACTTTGTTAAAGAAGATTCTAATTTCAAAGCTCATAAACGATAATCGTTAATTAAAAAAAAACATGATATGAAATGAATTCGTTTGAATCACAATATCACCGTGCAATGAAAATTTGATCTCGTTGAAAGACAAACATTTTGCGGTGAAACTTCTAAACCTTTGTGTGTTATACAGGTACAAATTGCACCATATCTTCTTTCATTGCAGGATCTATTTGTTCCTAAGAATTCGAGTCTAAGAAAAAATGTTCTAGGACAATGCAGGGAAATTGCCGTCTTAACAATCAGAAAAAATCATTATGATTGCCCTTATAAAACCTATACGTTTACATAAGGAATGGTGCCCAACATGCTCCAGTTCCCCCGGGGCTTATGGTTGAGCCTCTAGTCCGCTTTTCTTTTTAAGAAAGCAAAGAGTACTCATCATAAGAATATTGTTGATTAAATAATGAGTTCGTTTGGAAGTGCTTTTAAAATGACTAAAAACACATTTAATGAAAATGTTTTTAGGTTCGAAAAGCACTTAAAGTGCTTCATTCACTTACATTTTTAGTAAGGATTGGTCCCCAAATCATTTTAACTAAAAATGTTTTCAGTTATTTAAAAAACACTTTCAAACGAGCATGATATTATATTTTGGCCACATATGTAGTTTAAATTCATTAGCCTCTCATGCGCATAAATCATAAGGCAACCAATCATTAGTCATTTGCTATGTCCAAGGCGTACAACATTAATGCTAGTGATGTATACTTACACTATGTTTGGATGGAGAATTTCTAAATTTTCATAGAATTCTAAATGACGGGAATTACAATTCCCAGTAATTGAAATCATGTTAATTGAAATTTCAGTGTTTGGATGTTGGATACATGGAAATTGCAAAATGAAGGGAATTACAATTTTCATTGTTTGGATATTCCCTAGAATTTGTATTCCATAGAAGAATACAAATTTGAAAAAAGAAAAATGTTAAACTGTTAACAAAGTCATCAATGATAAAGGTCATCAAACCCCCAAGATTGGGGCTGCCAAACCCGCACTAAAGGGAAAACTGTCTAAATTTTCCAGCAATTAAGAACTTATCAAAGGTTTGCAATAATATTTCATTGGAAAAAAATGTTTGCAATAATATGATAAAAGTTGATTGAAGTAGGAAAATCCCTGTAAAGCACACTTGCAAATATCAACCAACATTCGTGACATGCAAGACTTTTATTCTAACTAATGTCTTACTGAAAAACACTAAAATGAGAAACATAATGAAAACAATCTTATGCGCCTTGTGAAGTAAGCAATAATACCATATTCTTTTTCTTCTCAATTGGGAGAGTCTTCAACATGAGAAATTGCTTGTCATTTTCGATCAACCAAGCACATGCTTTGATTTGTTCTTCTTCACTGAGATCTAGTATTGCATTTACTTCATCATATACCTCTGTTGGATCAAGTTTCTTTGTGTCTGCAGAAATATAGTCTTGAAATGATGAAGCCATCTTGGCAAGTGAATCTGCAATCACATCTTTAGGCGTGGTTGATTTTCTTTTTGTATGAGGCACATCAACAAAACTTGCTGCCTTTCTCTTGCTTTGAGTCTTTTGACCATTGGTTGAACTAGGTGAAATCTCATTAATAATTTCAATATCTTCTAAACCTTGTGCATCACCAACCAAATCTACATGATCAGGTTCATTATGTGGAGGAGTCATAATCTCCACGGCTTCTACACCTGTTTCAGCACCCTCACCCGTCGCTCTATCTTTGCCACATAAATCCACTATATCATCCCAATTTGGAATGACCTTCCAACGAAAGCTTTTAGCACCAACATGTGACTACCAATCAAAACATAAAAGATCAAAAAGCAACAATTAAAAGAATTTCACACACAAAAGAAAAATAATGAATTTGTTACCTTCACGTACTCTTGCCAGGCAGGGTCTTCATCTACACTTATCATCTTTTTGGTTGCATCCCAATTAAATCCACTTTGACTTAGTATATCACTCACTATTGCATAAAACTTTTTCCAAGACTTCACACGATTTCGAATGTTATCTGCAATGCCAATGTATCACGAAATGCTGTCCATTCGACTGTAGCTTGAACAGATGTAATCCCATCAGAGTTATTTTCATTTTCCTCTCTTGTTGAACGATTTAACAACTCTGAGTCGACAGATGCTAAAAATTGTAAATCTTGAGCTTCTAAAACTGGATCAGTAGCTTGCTCGGTTCTAATAAAATTATGTAAGACACAACATGCATTTATAATCCTAACTTGTGTTTTAATGTCGAAAAAGGATGGTGTGCGTAATATGCTCCATCTCTTTTTTAACAATCCAAATGCCCTCTCAATAACATTCCTTGCCCTTGAATGACGCAAATTATATAGTTCTTTGTAGTTTTCAGGTCGACGGTTTCCAACCCATTCTTTCAAGTGATATCTAGTTCCACGGTAAGGTGCTAAAAACCCGGGTCCATTAGTATAGCCAGCGTC
This sequence comes from Malus domestica, assembly GCF_042453785.1. Taxonomy (NCBI): domain Eukaryota; kingdom Viridiplantae; phylum Streptophyta; class Magnoliopsida; order Rosales; family Rosaceae; genus Malus; species Malus domestica. The sequence goes on from NC_091662.1 coordinate 11,174,675, forward strand.
CACAAGATAATATTTATCTACAATAAAAAATTTAGAGAACAAATTTAGATATATTTTTAAGTTTTTTCTTTCTAATATAAAGCTAATTGGTATCATACATTACCATTTGGAACATGAAACCGGTTACTCCTATGTAAAGCATCACGCAAAACACGAGCATCAGATGCAGAGCCTTCCCATCCAGGTAACACATAAAAAAATCTTAAATCTGGACCACAAACTCCTAACATATTAGTGGATATATCACCCTTTCTATCTCGATATCTTGGTCTTTCCTCAGCCGTTATTGTTACTGGTATGAGAGTTCCATCAAGTGCTCCAAGACAATTCTAAAAAAAATGTCATACAAATGAAAAAAGAAAAGAAAAGATAAGTCTAAAAAGCTAATGAAGATATCAAACGAAGACATTTATTTGGTATAGTTGTTGATTGATTACCTCAAACCACCGCCACTTCTCTCTTTCAGAATTGCCAATAACACATGGCTGATATTTCACATATTCTTGAATAACACATGGCTGATATTTCACATATTCTTGACTTATTTTCATCATTGCATGCAACACATTGTGAAATTGCCGACTAATTGTTTCCTTGGAACGATAATAATGAAAACCGATGACTCTAAACTTCAAGTTGTGGGCAAGTATATTCAAAAAAATTGCAACAGATTCTTCAATGGACACATTTCTCGTGCGAACTAATCCACCAATCCCTTGTAAAATTTCACATAACTGCTTAAATGCACTCTTGCTAACTCGTAATTGTTCAATGCACGTTGAATCCTTTCCATCGAACAATCGGCCAAGGAAAGATTGCCTTTCTTGATCCCAATCATTTGAAGGTTCTTTGAGAAGAACACTCGTACTATACCAATGCATGACCATGACAATAACATATATAATTGTGCTGACAATAATTTTCCTTTTTTTCCTATTTTCCTCTTCATTTATAGCACGCTTTCACTTTAACCTCATTAGCATGTCTACAATATGAGTATTTTCCATACCTGTTTGAATGTATGAACAAAGATATATTGTGATATATGAATGTAAACACACAAGGTTTTTTAGGCAAGAATGAGGTGATGCAACCAAAAAAACAAATGAACTAACACCAAAGGCACAACATTTGATCAATCTTGGCTATTGTTAATGTGATCATCGTAAACTTATATATTTGATATAGATGGGATCTCTGAATCCCAGTAGGACTATACCAATCCAACACTTATTTATATTGCTAAATGCAGCAATGAAAGTCACGACTTTAATCATACTAGCATCTGTATTTTAGTTTTTTGACAGTTAACCTTCAAAAGCACAATATCTATAACAAGGAACTAACACCAAAGGCCATCAAAAACTAAAAATGGGCTCAATTGATGGTGGTCAAAAACCATGTGTATGGTCATCTCCCCAAAGAGGATGTAAAATTGACATAAGAAAGCAGATCTTCTACAACAGATCGTTGAATATGAAGAATATTGTTGCAGAAGGATTTGATATGGATTACACATTGGCACAGTACAAGCCAGAAATCTTCGAGTCTCTTACATACAATGGAACTATCTAGAAGTTGGTGTACGATTAAGGATACCCTCGTGAGGCTTGTCTATTCTGTCTCTTACATTTCAAGAAGAAATTGATATTGCTAACATATCAGATATTCAATTAATCTGGTTTAATATTGCAATTAATCCAGTAGTGTTAGTGCTTTTTAATTTCAACACTTAGCATACATCATTTACTACCATTTTAAATTATGAGCAAATCATTCCACCCTTCCTAGATAAGGTTACAGAGCAAATAGACAATTCAATCGGAGAAATAAAACATAATAAGATCACACCCAAATGGCAATTCAATCGGACAATTCACCCTTCCTAGATAAGATAGCACCCAAAAATACATGATGCTTACAGTAATAAGATCGCAGCCTAAAATACATGATCGCACCCAGATAGGGATGGAATGAAACCAGAAATACATGATGCTTACAGGAAGATCGTACCCAAAAAGCTAAAAATAATTCAAGATAGAAGAGAGTAGAGACGCTGACCTAGAACAAAGGAAGAAGATGATTCCACAATCGAAAATCCCTTCGAAGATTGGAGAGTTAACAGAGTGAAGATTGTGCAGCCCTTTTGTTGTGAAATTTGGCGGTAGATATCCGAGTTTGGCGCCCTAATCCTGAAGTTTGGCGCGCACAAAATCTCCCCGCGGATGAATTCGGGATTCTCATCGTTGTTGGAATTGTGAAATTACACCTCTTTAGGCGGAAATTAAACTCGGAATTCTTCATCCCTAATTTCCACCTTTTTTTCCCGTAGAATTTGCCGTTTCTCGCGCTGCAAGGTTCCCAAACGAGGGAAAACTGCTTTCCCATCCTAAATTCCCTAGTTTAAGTCAAATTCTGTTTTATTTTACCACATCCAAATGGAGTGTTACAGTTTCTGAACAAGCAGATAGAATTTGTCATGCCCGACATGCTTCTATCCCACGCTGCATGTGATCAAGCGTAAATATTAAACATATAACTGAGGACATACCAATTGAGCCTATGATGACAAATTAGAATTAAAAAACCATCAAAGATATTGAAGCCAAAGAAATAAGGCCTACCTTCTGTTCAACTCTAGTCTTGTAAATAAACCCTCCACAACAAAACAATGTCGATGAAGCAGTGAATCTGATCCGAGACAGATTGCTTAAACATCAACTTTAGCTATAAAAATAAGGCTATACTGGATTGATATATAAGGATGTGTATGATAGATTTGTTTGGGTTAATATTTAACACTGGACTTAATGTATTGAGGCCCAAAGATGTCACAACGGAATGTGGACTTGCCCGAAGCCCATCAATAAAGCCTGAAATAAAGTGAAGCCTTCTCAGCCAAGGTGCTAGGATTAAAAGCACACCACAAAGTAGCATACAAATGTCCTATTGATTTTCCTTATTAACACTAAGATTTGTCAATTGTAGCATATGAAAATAAGAGTCTTTCCCATAGAAGATTGTTTTATCTAACTCCTTAATATGTCACAAAAATTGGGCTGATGTCCCTACTGACCAGCCACCGAAAAATAATTATTAGACTGACTTACACTTATCTAAAGTCTACAAAATTTTATATGCAGACACTAGACACAGAGAGATACACTCGTACAAAGTTTTGGGATTTTTGGAGTTGATTTTCTATTTAAATTAAATCAAACAAAAATAGAACAGAAACAGATTTTTAAGTAGTTCACAAATTAATAAAAACGAGTTAGGGGAATTGCTATCCACCACAAAATAATCATGCAAACATGTTATGTTTCATTCAAATTTCTTTTATTTCTGGATGAAGATACTCAAGTTGGCTCAATGTTAAAACTCAACCTATTACTCTTTCTTATGTAGTATGTTAAGAGAATGGCGTTTTCAACTTAACTTAGTCCCTAGCATGCAATCGAGAATGACGTGTTCATAGATTTAACAAGTAGAAATCATTAAGAACAAAAAGAGTTTGAGTCATCACAAGGCATCGTAAGTACTGGCGTTGTCTTACATATCATAGAAATTAGTTCACACGTTAATCGCAATTAACAAGTACTACTTTATAACATATGTAGGTCCTCATTCGACAAGGGCAAGCACACACATATTCATAGCATTAGAATCCTAGATATGCTTACTAAGTATGCATCCATAGAAAACAAATAAAGAATTCATCAATGAGACAAGTAGTGAACCGATTTTCATCCATTCATAAAAGTAATTCAAACAAAATGTCATAACAAACTTACAATCATATTCGGGGCTTGAAAACAACCCCTAACTACTAAAAATTTAGTTACACACAATTCCTAAGTTAAAACAAAAGATAGACACGAGTTTGAGAAGATAGAACCGAAAGAAATCGACCGAGGCCTCCTCCTTCCTTTCCTTCATTCCCCAACGTTGCTACCTTGCCTTTTCCTTCTGTTCTATATTTTTTTTCTCCTTAACTCACCCACTAATAGCCATTTAGTGATGACAATAAGTGAGAGGAAATGGTAAAACAATTGTAACTCTTTGGGTAGCATTTATGCCAATTACTCCCTCTTAATCCTCATCTTTAATTTCACTCCCTTTTATATTTGAATAAGTGTCAGCTAACTTGTTCTTGGCTGCATCAGTTTTGGCTGCTAGATTTATTATGTTTACTGCTTTCATTGCAATTACAAACTGCTCGGCCTCTTGGTAACCTTTCCGTGTTAAAACGACCATAACTTCTTCTAGAAAAATGATATTAACAATCCGTGAAATACTCCAGAAAATAGACATCCGTAGCTTTCCAAGCATATAAGGCTCATTCTCTAATTAATTCTGAGCTGTTTGCAAATTGCTTCCAAAGTCAGCTGATCTACACATGCAGTTTTGACGAATTTGTTACTTAAAATCCCACTTGTGTTATTTTTCCTTTCTTTGCTTGACAAATCCCACAAAACACAAAAACAAAGTAAATAGCTCAAAAATATAAGGAACTAACTAAGAAAAGACAAATGAATTTGATGTAAAATATATAAAAATATGAGTTTATCACAAGGCATAAGCCATGTGCCTATGACTGAAGTGACAAATGACAGAGACCAGCTCACTATCAGCCAAAAAGCACTTTTTGATGGCATAAAGGTGTAAATACAAGATGACTCACTACCCCTAAGGACCTTCGGCCAAGAACAAAGCTAAAGCAGTCGGGCCAAATCGCTTATAAAATGGGAAAGAGACATCAGAGACAAGGACACTCAACCAATCAAACAAACAACATACAAACTCTGCTCTCAAGCTAGATTTGCATCCAGAAAGCTAAAACTCACCTAGATTCAGTCCTTTTAGCAATAATTCCCTTAGAAAAGTCATCTTTTGTCTAGTGTAAAAGCTCTGCTACCTTCCCTAGTGTTGTAGTATCGATCCCTTTGTATAAAACCTATTTACCATCCATCCTTCTAGCATACAACCTCTGTAAATTCAAAGAGAAGTGGCTGCAAGAAGTTCAATCTTGCCCGACAAGGTGAAATCTTGCCCGAGTCTCTTTGTTTGTACTTTAGCTTAATAGATCTGTCGCTTAAATGTACTTTTCAGCATGTATTCAAGTTTTTTTCCAACAGTTTTCTACCTAATAGTCCTATTTGCAATCGGATCTGATTAATTTAATAGACTTCTTTTTATTAAGAACAAACTGAGATCGAGGAAATGGTGCAAAAGGCCTTGAACTTCCTTAATTTCAAACATACAAGATTATGAACTAAAAGTCATTGTTTACAAGGCAAGAAAAAGAACTCAATGCAAACATAACCCATCTGTGACAATCCTTTGATAACAAGAAGTTTAAGTAACTTGGGGTGCAAGTAATCGACTTATAACACACTTATTCTACATCGGTTATACTTAGATAGCGGTGACACGTCTAGCACATTGTTAGTTTTAATTACGAGCCTCAAGGCCTACACCTAAGGCCCCACTAAGGCACCTTTCAAATTAACTTTAAACTTATCTTGCAGCATATCAAACAGTAAGAGCATGCCCGACTACAAAACCTAAAGTGCCATCCACCATTGGGGAGCTGTGTGAGGGGTCATCCTGTTTGCCTTGAACAAGACCTTTTCTCCACCGTCCTCGCAAAGTGAGGAACCTTGTGTTAAAGTCCCACATCGGTGGGTGCAAGAAAACCAAATGGGTTTAAATATGATCACCTCACTCTAACTAATACCGATGTCTTTTGTGATAAAACCCCACACTTGACGGATTTGGCAGTGGTAAAGTTAAGGACAATATCAGTGTCGTTAGAGTGAGGCGGGCCCGACGATAATCCAACATGGTATCAGAGCCCACGGTTCGGGCCCGTGCAAGCCAATGAGCTTGTCACAAAGAAGGAAACAAATATGAACTCTTAACATAGAGACGACCACTGAGTTCCATTGAAAATAAGTGGCCCCAACATGAGCCGACCTCTGAGTTTCAATTACCTGTATGGATCTCCATGTGTGAAACACTAAATGGGGTTACAAATGAGGGGGAGTGTTAAAGTCCCACATCGGTGGGTGCAAGAAAACCAAAAGGGTTTAAATATGATTACCCCACTCTAACTAATACTAAGGCCTTTTGTAGTAAAACCCCACACCTGACAAATTTGGCAGGTGGTAAAGTTAGGAACAATATCAGTGTTGTTAGAGTGGGGCGGCTCCGGCGATCCAAAAATCCAACACCTTGTTGGCTTTGGATCACCCTTTTAATATGTTTGTTGCCATTCAATGCCTATACAAAATATGATGCAGGTGTTCACATCACATGTTTTAGTTATCAAATTTTAGCATGGCGATAAATATTTGTAGTATGGATATTTTTCAGTAGGAACTGGCTTACTTGCAGGATAACACTCCAAATGTAGCCCATCCCGTTGTAACCTCTCCACTTTGTGCCTGCCTATATGTTCTATGATTGAGCAAACCAAGCTCTTTTAGTTGATATTATTACAAACCACTATTGGTATCAATTTTCAAAACATTTACCTAATCACACTACTACAAAAAAGACTATCACTGACGGTGGAAAAACCGACTAGAAACCCCAATTACTGTCTTATTTTTACCAAAAATCTGACATCAAATCGTGCAATGTCGGATTGGAGAACCGATGTTGTTGCTAGCGTCACGAAAAGGGTATTGACGTTGGTTAATCCCCTTAATCCGCCACCAAGAAGCAAAATAATATAAAATAAAAAAGAACAACAGCGTCGGTTAAAACCGACACTAAGTCTCTCCATTCATTTCCTCGTGTAGAACAAGTGGGAATTTTCCCGCCTAATATTTCAAATTATTCGACCAATGCCGTCGGCTAAAAGCGACAACATACTAGTTTAAAAAAAAATGTTTAACCCAAAGAAAAAAAATAACCAGCTATTTTGTTTTTGTGTTATCTCATATAACATTTTAGGATTTTAATAAATAAAATTTAACTTGAATAAAATATGTAATAAAAAACAGAAATATAATTTTATTATAAAATATCATCACATACTAATTGAAATATAGTCTAATTAATACTTAAAATACATGAAATAATTAATATATTTATTCCAAGTCATCATCTGTTAGGTTGTCATCAGTATTGGCATAATTAATGAACTCAGTAGGTAACGGTAATGATTCATGAAAATGAGTCTCTTCCACGCCAACCCTTGTAACAAAATTTTCATTGTCAAGTATCCGATCATCCAAATTTGCATCACTATCCTCTAATACGTCAAACAAATCCCTCAGATGCGTTTGAACAACTAAATGCCAATCGTTTTCAATTGTGTCCTCGATGTAAAATACTTGTAATGCTTGTGATGCTAATATGAAAGGATCCTCTTTAAATCCCAATCGATTGAAGTTCACCATAGCAAATCCATATTGATCAGTCTTCATTCCTTGTTGACTTTCACTGACACACCCGGACCTAGATCGAGGCATGCTGGTCGTCACGTGAGGGCGACGTAGCCATGTGCACAACGCGGAAGCAATAAAGATATAAAGAAATGCGAATAAATAAAAACCAACTAACTAGGGCACTAGATAAGATAAGGTGCAAGTGCGATATTAAGTGTGAGTTCATAATCAGAGCATGAGTAGCCTAAATGCAGTTCAGCAGGACAAATACTAATTATGCAACACCAAAGATAATCCTACATTAGTGATAATCTGTCAGAGCTGCCGTGAATTCCTCGTAAGCCACCGACAAGCACTCCTAACTAGAACCTGGAGGGGTGCAAAACAGAAAGTGTGAGTGGGCAAAAATAAAGCTTTTCAAAACCATTTCATTTATCAAAAGTTCTACCCCTTGCCGTAAAACCTATATAATTTCCCAAAAAAAAGAATAAATATATACATATCTCAAAACCATGCTTAGAAAACGATATTCATAAGTATGTCATGCCAATAATCTCAAAATAACTGAATAAGTAACTCAGGTGAAATAACATATCAGCCGGATCCACCTAAAGTGGCATGTACGGCTGAATCTATATCTCAACAAGTATGCCTGCACACGAATCGAAACCACCTAAAGTGGTTTGTACGACATGACTGGGTGTAAATAAATACGCTCTAGTGCTACGATCATGTGAAGACTGTGCGAATAATCACGGGTCACCTACGAGTCAAAACCACCTATAGTGGTCTGTACGACAGGATTGTGCACCTAACTTGGATCCAAGGTGAGTGTATGGTACGGAAGGTGAACATCACGTGAAGGCATGTGCCCTAGCCACGGGTAGGAGCACTAACACTGGGGTGTAGGTTTATGAACTCTCAACACATCTCACATAATCATCAATTCACATATAAACAATTTACAACTTACCTGGTACTTACCTGAGTGTCCACAGCGTCAAATCATATTTATGCATACTATACTAATTCATAATCTAAGCATAAATCAATAGGCATGGCATTTCAAAACATAATTTCATTTAAACGCATTTTTTGGGAAAAATACCAAGTATATAAGTATATATTGAAAACCAAAAGCCCACTCACTGATATGTGGAAGGGTAGTAACCCCCGAGCCTTGCTTGACTGCGCTCGTCCTCAGGATAGGTCTCAACTATATGCAAAACAACTATATAAACGTTATTTTAAAGCACATAAAAAAACTAGGTAATAACTTCTCATACATAGCTCAATTAGGGTATTTGAATATACTACCATGACCTACTCAATCTCAGGAACACCCATATTTTTAAAAAAAATTCCCGAGCACCCACGCGCCCTCACGCACCGGCCAAGGCACGGCCAGACGTTCGGCTCACGCTCAGGCACGTGCCTGGCACACTGACAGATTCCCTAACGGCATTAGGGAATATTTCGTTAAAAATCAGTATATACCGTTAAAGATACCTGACGCCGTTAGCATATTCCGTCAACTTTGATAGAATATTCTCTTCCTTCTTCATTGGCTCGCCAGAGTCCGATTTCGGTGCTGCTGCTATCGCCGGAAACTGGAAAAATCTTAGAACTTCAATATCTCATCCATTTCTCAACCAAAATCCATGAAATTTTCACCAAAATGAAGCTTAGGATGAGAGGAACGATTCCTTACCACTTGTAGGACCTAAAACCTGCAAAAATCTCATCGGGAAAACCTCGATATTCCTGCCACCACTACAACTTCGCGAACTGGGATTTCTCGACGTCCAAAACCCTTCAAAACTCTTCTAAAAGCTTCGTGAAGACGATCTAAGACTTCCAAAAAGCTTAAAACTTCAAGAAACACTCACGATCACGTCGAGATCACTGTGCACTTCCTCGGAACTTCTTGGTTCTTAAATTCCCGACGTCCTCACGTCCAACCAACGCTATGGTTCGACTTTTAGTCTTGCAAGGATTCCAAAAACACCAACTACAACCTCGATCTGCGACTGATTGAGGCTGGATGGTCAATGGCCGTACGATTGTAAGGACAAATAGAGAGATTTCGACGAAGAGTGAGAGAAAGGGTTGCATGTGTGAGTATGTGTGTGTCCGGATTGGGCACCCATAAAAAAAACTTAAGTCCTAAATGAGCCCAAAGATTTAGCATAAGGATTTTAAATGGTCAAAATATTAAGCTCAAACACACAACACAACTCAACGTTCAAGGGTAAAATCGACATTTCACACTAGCGAGGATCGAATAAATTATGTTTCAAGACAAGTTGTCACATTCATTATTAACCCATTCACACTTAAATAACATCACAGCTCGACCCCTACCTTTTGCATCAGTATGACCACAATATTTAACCTCGAAAATATCTACAACTCTGCCATAACAATTCACTTGCCCAATTGCACCAGGAACATTTGCAGGTACAAAGACACCACAATTTTGATTCTTATGCTCATCATCCACAAATTTTATGCAAAATCTGAACCCATGAACAATGTGACTTTTATATCTACTCACAACCTTACTAGGATAATTATCTAGCCAATGCAAGTCTTGAGATATCAACGTGTTATTAGGATGACATCTTGAATTCATTTGTAATACGAATGAAGATAAAAGTTGACATGATAACTATAAACATGTTATAATTAAAATGTAAAAATATAAATAAATAATGTGATTGTTATATCAACTCACATGTTGCTTGAACGATTCTGTAAATTCTTTCTTGCTTAGCTCCTTAATTTGTGGCATAGTTAACCTTTCTCGATGATGTTTAGTTTTCAGGAATTCCTCATGTTGCCTGGGCAATTATGTCCAAATTTAGATAATTAATTTTTCAAAGTTAAGAAAACCAATAAAACATTAAGACGTATGATTAAACGTTCTTACCTTCTAAATGGGTTAACTTCACCACAATTATTTAGAATGTATATATGACACTTATCAAGAACATTTAGATCGAGCTCCACATTTTCTCCTGAACCCATATAACATTCTTTGGAGTCAAAAATTGATAATCCACCAGATACTCCATGTCCAATACCATCTTCATTTCGGCCTCTACAGGTGCGACGAGACTCGACATCTCTAAGATACATCGAACAGAAGGACAAGCACTCGTCCACCAAATATGCTTAAGCTATAGAACATTCAGGACGACCCTTATTACAAACAAAATGCTTTAGTATTTGCAAATACCTACAATTATAAAATGCAACACAAATTATTATAATTAAAGTTATGACTACAATTGTAAAAAAATTATAAAAAATTTGTTAATTACCGTTTAATTGTATACATCCATCTATATTGAATAGACCCTGCAAGAGCTGCTTCATCTGCCAAGTGAATTGAGAGGTGCACCATTATATAAAAAAATGCAGGAGGGAATATTTTTTCAAGTTGACATAATGTCAATGCAATTTTTAAATTCAATTGCTTGAATCCTTCCTCAGACTCATTCCACACGCCTTTTGTAGTAGTATCTGTTGATACACAAAGTCGGAGGTCTTGGAACAACGTAAATTCGACCGTGAATCTGCAAGTAATGTAAATAACACAAGATGTATCGTGGTTCACCCCAAGGTTTGGGCTACGTCCACATTGATTATATTTCTGAGGGAGAGAGAGTTATGAGAGTGAGAGCTTTGAGAGGGGGTGAGAGGGCCTAGGAATTGGCCTCCTTGAATGCACAAAATCAGTGAGGACTTTGGTACAACAGAAAATGTTAAGTTTGTGACCTTCGCTAGATTGCTCCGGTCATTAGTATGGATAAGTATGTAAATGGATAGAGACAGGGAAACAAACACAAGATGTACGTGGTTCACTCAGATTGGCTACGTCCACGGAGTAGATGAGTTCTCATTAATTGTGAAGGGTTTACACAAGTACATAGGTTCAAACTCTCCTTTAGTGAGTACAAGTGAATGATTTAGTACAAATGACATTAGGAAATATTGTGAGAGATTGATCTCTATTTATAGAAGAGAGTTTCTAGTTTCATTCTGACATTGACACGTGTCGTGTTGTGATTGGCTTCTGATGTTGACACGTGTCGCGCTATGATTGGCTTCTGATGTTGACACGTGTCGCGCTATGATTGGCTTCTGATGTTGACACGTGTCACGCTGTGATTGGCCTCCTGGTTGGAGGGAAACTCTTCTGGGTCCTTGACGGTATAACGTTGATCGGTGCACAGTAGTTTCGGGATTGGTTAAGTATGGTACAAACAGTATCAATCAGCCAATTACATTTCACCAGCAAGTTCGACTGCAAGAAGTATCGCTTTAATATACGATTTAGCACATTGCATCCCCATAACTTGTTCTCTTGAGATTGGTTATGTTTCTCCACAGTTTGAAACACGAGAGTTTTAAGAGAGCAATATGAGCTTACCGCACATTTTGTCAAGCAAAAACTGGATGGGCTCATAACCCTCCACTGGGATAATGATATTTAACTTCATATGGAGTATCACGAGCCCTTTCACCTGAAAATTACAAATAGGAATTAAGAAGACGTTGTTGTAAGGGATATCAACACCCACTGCAGTAAAGATACCCTTACATCTCCATGCAACGGTTAACATTGTGGGTGAGGGTGACAAAGTTGGAGGGGGGCTCCCAGTTGCTCCCGACCCTGATAACTTGACATCCAGGCCATTCTCTGGTAAGACCTGCAAATATTTAATCAGACTGAGGACAGATAATTCGACCATTTTATTTACTTATAAATGGTTTTGCTTGCATCAAAGTGTACGGAAGCCGAGCACCTTAATATTAGGTCTTTGCACCAGTGGAAAAGGCAGCAATATTGCAGCCATAGAAAGGGTTACATGTCACTTCACACATTTTCGGTACTCAGCTTCCATGATATGACATTCAATATAAGAGGGGGTCTTGATATCTTAGCTGTTCATCTTCAGCAAAATAAGATCAAATATTCAAAGTTGGCGCAATATGTAATGATTGCCTCAACAAATATTTAACATTACTTTTTACTGTCATGAATTGACAATGAGTTGAACTGTCGAGAAAGTAAACTTCGAATTTTCGTTCAAGCTATTTTATATAATAGTAAATGAGCAAGCTTAAAACTTTTGAAAATAACGTGAGGATATAATGTGTAAAAGGTGAATTGGTGATAAGTTGTTATTCAAAATTAAGAGTTAAATTCAAGATATTGTATGAGACTCACTTATGTTTTTATTTCCCATATAATTGTTATATATGTCAGTGTCCATTTAAAGATTATGTATGCAAAATAATCAATCCAATTAAAGGTCACTTCATCTTATTTTAAAATGTATATAATAAAATTATGTTAAATTCAAAAAATTTCATTGTTAAAAATCTAGTGGCCGAGAAATATAACAGTTGGAAATCCAACGGTCCAGAACATCCCACGTCGCCCCTCTCAGACGAGTGTGAGGGTGTCTGCCAAAAAATATAAAAGACGTCGCTGACGTCAAATGGGGGGGGTGGTTGGGCCCGCTGAACAGCCCCACTGTTTTTCTGGAGTGGGAGGATTGAATCACTCAATTGCAAGGGCAATCGAAAGAGGTGGAGTTGCTCCAACTACTCTACCAAAAAAGGGTAGAGAAATTTTCCAAAAGTAAAAGAAGAAAAAAGAGAAAAGTGAAAATTGATGACAACAACAAACAAGTGTTAAAAATTGGAAGAAAAGGGAAAAAGGAAAAAAAACAACCCAAAAAGATAAAGCCACAAGAAACCATATTCCAAAATGCAAATTCCATTCCATTTATATTTTCCCAAATTCCTAAAACGAAAAAAAAGCAAAAAAGCATTGGAAATTCCAAAAAACAAAAGCAAAAAGGCCTCCAAACACTCCCACACAGAGAGAAGCAGCACCTCTCAACCTCGAGCTCCGCGCTACGATTCTCTGTAGAAGAACACAATCGAACAGAAGAATTTCGACCAAAGCTTCAAATTTTCCCATTAATTTCACAAAATTTGAGCGCCAAAATCCATCGGAGCTTCGACAAAAACCTTGAAACTATCATTATTTACAAGTCTTCAATCGCAGAGAGCCAAATGTACGAACCCCACCGGCCGAAGTCGAAAACCCAAACCCTAGAGCTATGCCGCCGGGACTCGCAGTGACGGAACTTTCAAACCCTAGAAATGGCCAAGCATTCCGTGGGGTGGGTCGCGGCGCAGAAGCGGTGGCTTCTGGCTTTACTCGTCATGGTCTCCCTCTCTACCTTGATCGCCTTCTTCATCAGAGCCGCGTTTGACACCTGCGATCGCGGCGGCCTTGACGTCGTCGATAAGAGGGTTCCGCTGGGGGCGCCCATTGGGACCAGTCCTAGCCCCCTCAGCTTCATGAAGTCCAAGCTCGTGCTCTTGGTCTCCCACGAGCTTTCTCTTTCTGGTAATGTCTCTGTCTCCATTATATTGTTATC